>NC_139645.1:6284533-6547033 GCF_964638095.1 Poromitra crassiceps | reverse complement strand
AATCAGAGGCTGTGATGAAACCATTCCTATAGGGCGCTCTGTCGCATTTCTGAAGTCATCCATTTAACGTCTAAAAGGTACAGTAAACATCTCTGGAGGATTTCAACTATGAAGGTTTGAGTCCTCAATTATCTAAGGCTCCTATGGTGCTGCTGGAAAGGAACAGGCTTCTGAATTGAGCTCCAAATAGCTTCGGTGGTTTGTTATAAGAATTCCATTAAATGAGATGGAGGAGATGTATAAATAAGATATATAGTGGTGCGGCACGTCCACACACCAGGCTATCTTTAGCAATAAAGACGGCAGTGACATCTTTGGCCGGACTTCAGTGACGCAATTGTGCTTTTTAACTCTTTGTGATGCATGTTTTATAGCTACTATTTGCAGTTTGACTACCTTTTTTTTTCTCTCTCTCCCACTGGTTATTTTTGACTTGATCAGATAGTCGCAGTGTGAGAGTGGCGGGAAGAACGAGAGAGGGAGGAAATGACATGCAGTGATGACGGTGACGAACCAGAAGTCAAAATGCATATTTATTTTGGGTTTCCAGGGTCTTTAAACTTTCAACACATACGATTATTTTTCTAAGCCCTGAAATGAGGCGTTGAAGCTAAATATATCCCATTGATTGAGTGACCTTTTTACTTGTTTAGGAAAGTCTGACTAAAAGACCCAAATCCAAATCTCACGCTGAGCTGGACAACTTACCAGGCCCGCGGGAAGTAGGGGTGCTGCAGGTGCTGCAGCACCCCCTAGATTTTTTCCCAAAAAAAAAAATTTTTTTTTTTTTTTTTTTTTTTTTTTTACAAATGTAATTAAAAATATTTTGCAGTGCACTATGTTCCTTTCTTGTTTAAGAATGTTTGGGGAAATGAAAATGTAGCCTATTTAAATAGAATTATCAACAATAACAATCAAGGAAGTTACATGCTTGTAGGCTAGAGAAGAAGAAGCGCGCATGCACGCACATGTTGTGTTGAACGAACCAACAACCAATACGAATTGTTTAATCTGGCAATAAAGAAATGTGAACTTGACATGCTATTTTAATAGCCTACTCAAAAATGCACCTCCCACTATACAGCAAAGAGAGGAGTCAATGTTTCTTGATATATGCCATTCAGATCAGAATAATTAGTCTAGTCATTAAGTTTGCTGATAATATTTCTATCATGTTAAGTCTGTGTCATGTTAACTGGTGTATTCAGAGCAAATAGGGAGATATAGAGCATTATCATCATGCTATATATCTCCCTCTTTGCTCTGAATGAGTGAGAAAAGGAGAAAATACTGAATAATTACATCACAACAGTATCCTAATGTTGATTTAAAATGAGATATTCCTCTAAATATGTCAAAAAAATTTAAAAAAAAAACGCCCAATTTTTTTTCGGCGGGGCCCTTGCGGGCCCCACCGAGAGTCCCTTCCTCCCAGCACCCCCTGCTTAAAATGACTTCCAGCGGCCCTGCAACTTACTAGCATCTTAACTTGAGATGTTACAGTTCTTATGACCATGCTACTGTATATGTGCAGAACCGCTTGTCTCGCTTTAATGAACCGTAGAGAGACGAGCGTTGAGCTTTGATTTAAGACGTCATGATGGCGGCCTCCTGGGTCCACGCCGCCATGATGATGACCCACCCTACAGTGTAAAGCATCCAAACCTCATGGCACACGGTACACAGTGTAAAGCATCCAAACCTCATGGCACACTGTACACGCTGCCCCCCCCCCCCCCCCCCCACCTGCTGAATAAATGAATGATCACTCAGCAGTACAGTCAATATTTCATAGGCAGCGAGTGCCGCTAAAATGCGAAATAGAGCGTATAATATTTGTTGTACCTTCTCCTTCTCAAACCTATACGGTGTTTTGACTGAACACACAATATCTGCACATCCGTACTGGTTTGTTTCTAACAAGTAGCGTTGATTATTTGTACCGTATCTGTATTTAAGCTTATGGAATAGTATTTATTCTATTCTGACAAAAGAATGAGTCTGAACAATAGATGGTGCAGTGGAGAGCTGCTAAGAAAAGGCCTTTAGCATCCTCATACCCTCCATACGGACAGACAGGTATTTAACCTATATCACTGTCTAGCTTTTAGGGATGCGCGATATATCTGCAATCATATCGGTACCGGCGGATGTCATTTTTTAGCATATCGGCATCGGTCCGATGGTGCAATGTTAATATCGGTTATCGGTATCAGCCAAAATGTTCAGATTGAGAGGAAACATTGTGATAAATCTATGATTTATGGGCTTTTCCAAATGTTTTGGAAATAAAGAAATGCATAACTTTTTCAAATTCACAGTGTTTACATGTGTTTTTCAGTATGTACAACATTAGATTATCATAGAAATGTGTTTTTATACAGATCATATCGACATTGTTAAATATCGGTTATCGGCCATACCAATGTTAATATCGATTATCGGCCATACCAGCAATGCTAATATCAGTTATCGGTATCGGCCAACATTTTCACATCGGTGCATCCCTACTAGCTTTTAACCAAATTCCACGGATCACTTAGCATAGCTCTTATCATTTGGAACTGACTGATTTGCTGTTCTAAATCAGGGAAAAGAAGAAGCTACTATTTCCCCATCATTTCATGTGAATGGTTTATAGTCGCATGTGGCATTGAATTTCCTCTGGCCTACCACTGAAATAAATATGAATTTTCAGTTTTCAATATTCATCCAATGCCTTAATTGCCATATGTGTTTTGCCGTTGTGCAAACTTGTTGTGCGCTCTGACAGTGGAGGCCAACATATAAATATATCTCCCTGTGGGACTGATTTGACCTATATATTTATATATATCACACATAGCTCCTATATGTGCAAAAAACACATTCAAAACATGACATTACGTCACTATTTTTAGATCAAATCAATGAAGGAACCACAGTGAATGGTCTGTCCACTCCTCGCCTCCTCACCCGGGCTGATTGTGTTCCTATACAAAGTCAGGAAGCTGTCTGGCCTTTGAGAGCTGCCTTGTTGAGGAGGAAACACACTGCATGCTGGGCGCGCGTCCAGGGCCCAGCCTCAATACACAACACTGGGACATTTCTCCGCCCAAACCATCCCTTGCCTTGAGTCAACCTGACAACATGTTGAGATTTTGTAATTACTAAATCAAACACAAGCATGCTTTATTGTTGTTGTTGTTATTATTATTATTATTATTATCATTGTTGTTGTTGTTGTTGTTGTTATTATTATTATTGATGTTGTTTCTTTGATATTTCTTCATCTAATTGCACCAATACAGATTTCTTTCCTATTTCTGTTATGTGATTTGACAAAATAGGCTATAAGCCATCATCATTTCTACTCATTTCAGGTTTTGTTGCATGTTTTATGTTATAATAAGCCTCTACAATTTTGTTTGTTAAAGTTAATCATTAAATATAGGATAAGATAGGAAATTGCGTCCATGTTTGGTTGTTTCCAAACGATGTTCTCTTCTCTCCATCTTTGAACGTGTGTGTGTGTGTGTGTGTGTGTGTGTGTGTGTGTGTGTGTGTGTGTGTGTGTGTGTGTGTGTGTGTGTGTGTGTGTGTGTGTGTGAGAGAGAGAGAGAGAACGCATCCAGGAAAGGGTTAAATCATGACTATCGATTAGCAGGGTGCTGATGATCAGCTCCTCAAATGAATTGAACAAATCTAAGTTATACAATAGGCTAAAACCTATATACTCTCAACTACATGCCTTATATTAGATCAAATCAAGTTATTTTAAATCAAGTCTATCAATAATGTAGTGTTTACCTAAAGTGAATAGGCTAGTTAGGTAGCCTACATAGGCAACATCAAACTGTTATTAAAGGAACTATAGAGGATAAACAACATAATCAACTGATGTGAATAGACTGGAGAGGAGATCTGGAATCTGCAAGAAAGGCTGCCATCGAAAGGAATGCCAATGGAACTGAACTGAACTGAGAGGCTACTAATCATTTTGATACATTTTAGAATAGCATGCAGCTATAGGCTATAGGCCTATATAAAAAAAATCCTATAGCTACTAGCCGATTTAAAACACGTAGCACCATAAAGTGTGAAGTTCAGTAGGCTAAAATATAGTACATTGAGTAGGTTCAGATGTATTGTATAAGATGTGTGATTTTTTTAAGGCTAAGATGCTGGAAAAAAAAGGCCCATTGTCAGAAAGAAAATCATAAAATAAAAATAAATAAGAATCAAATCAAATAATAAATACGATAGCGATACAGTTGCCTAATAATAATAAAACAGAATTAAAATAAAAGTAAAAAAAATATCAACACCATCATTACATTACTGTGTAGCCTAATAATAAGCTAATATAGGCATGCTAATAATACTACTACTATTAATAATAATAACAGCCAAAATAAACAGATAAATGCGGGAAAAATAAATAAACAAACAAACATAAATAAAAAATATGAATGAAAGAGGGGTTTGGGAAAAGACTCGCCATTGGTCCTTCTGGTCCCATAGAAACGGTGATGATGTAGCAGCGGAGGGGCCGGGCTCTCTCTCTCTCCCTCTCTCTCTCTCTCCCTCTCTCTCTCTCTCTCTCCCTCCCTCCCTCTCTCTCTCCCAGCAGCTGAGGCGGATCTTCGGCTTGATTACAGCGCAGCAGACTCCAACATAATTGATGACCTAATTGAAAACCGGGTGGTGGAGGTGCAGGAGGAGGGGGGGCAAGGAACGCAGAAGAGAGAGAGAGAGAGAGAGAGTGAGAGAGAGACGCACTCCAGAGAAAGAAAAAAGTTTACTTCTTTCCCAACAGTCCCACACAGCTGAGAGGGCATTGATGTGAGCAGGGAGCAGCTTTGTTTTACGCGCACTTCTATCCCCAGCACTCTTTCACCCTCACAGCTCACAACACACACACTCTCACACTCACACACACACACGGCGCACACTATCCACTTTCTCACCTTTATAGTTTAGTTTAGCGGGTTTGTTTCCCCACCACTTTACCTCCGTCATTTTATGAATGATTCTCTCTCGCCGTACATCCTCGGATACCTCCCGCGGCTCGTCCAGCTCCTGTAGTCGGCCTCACCTCAGCACGTCTCCCCTCAAGTTCAAGCGGCACCACCAGCACCACCCAGACTTTCTCTGCGGCCACGGAAGACGCGCTGCCGGGGGGAAACACAGCGGCCCGACCGCCAGGAAAACCACTCTGACACTTTGTTCCACCGACTCCACCACCGTCGACATGAGTCTCAAAGCGGACGCCGAGCCCAACAACAACAACAACAACGTTTCCATTGAAGAGGAGGTGAGTTTTGAAGCAGAGGAGGGGGGAATATTATTTCTCTCGGTCGGTCTCGTCGTCATGTTCAACAGTCGGACCAAAAATAAAGTTGTATTTTTTTTACCTCGTGCCTTGCGACTACAAATTATTTGCCGCGTTTTGTTTGTTTGGTCAAAGTGCCGAACTCACCAATTAATATTTTTGAGAGGACGCTTTGTTTTTCTTTTGTTTGTAAATTGACTTTTAAAAGGGCGCACATTGAATGGGAGATGTCGCTGATTCATTCATGTAACGTTGAGTTACCGTATAAAAAGTGGGAAGTTTGACCTCCAAACGGGTCTAACGCTAATGGCAAACAATCACCGATAGCCTAAATGAGTCAATTAAGCTATTTAGAAAACGTTGTCTATTTATCCTTAAAGGGTCCAATCATGATAATTTAGGCTAGAGTTTATTCTGCTTGGGTAGGCCTGTGTCCTACTCGCCTCTTCACCAGGTAAGGCTGGTTTAGGTAATCATTTACGCGAACATGGGTGCGTTAAGGTGCATGCATGGGTTTACCCCCACTGGCATATTATCACTATTTTTATTTTTGACATGGCAGAATTTGAGGATTAAATAAGCCTGTCCTTGAACTTTTTTTGTCATTTAATTTCTCTCAGGGGAAAAAAACGTATTAGGCTACCATGCCACATGTCAGCTGTTGCTTGCACGTTTTGTCCAGCAAATGCTGGATCTCCCACCTCTCCTTAAAATCTCTCAAAATCTGAAAATTATTTTAAGAAATGGCTTCACTTCAAGAGTCGATGGCCTTTTAGCCTTTTTTTCATACATTTTTATTAAATCCCAAATTGCATGAAGGTATGCCTAAATTATGAGTTGGCATAACTGTCTACAGGAGAAGAGTGAAACATTTAATCACATTCACTTGTGTTTTCAAATCTAAATTATACTAATAGGGTAAAAAGAAAAATCAGCATGTTGACTAATTATCTAAATTGTAGTAATTAAATTTGCCATGATCCACTGTGTATTATTAAAGAGCTGTCAATCTAAATTTGTGTCTGGCCAGCTGGATTTCCTCTGTAGTGACTTAAGGAGTGATACTGAGTGAGCGGCCGGCCTTTGTTCTTTTGTTATCAGAGCCATGATGGGTGTCAGAGCAGTACCTCTGGCACTTCCCTTATACCTTAACCAAAGTATCAAAATTTAGCTTTTAGTTATTCTTGGTACAATCAAGAGCAAAGAATAAAAGAAAAATGATCAGAAATCTGTTTGTAAGCCTTATTTAAAAAGAAACACATTTGTCTTTGGGGGGGGGGGTGCTCTGTGCATCTGAGTTTGGATCTATCACACTTGAGCAAATATCTTTTGTCAAGTCATCGGTATTTGCTTAATTTCTTGCAGAATTTCAGTTGATATAAGCAAGGATTTCAGGTTTTGTTGAGGGGGCGGGCGGGGAGGAGGGGAATGACACTCCTGCAGGGACTGAACCATATCCCTCCTCCTCGAGGTTTGCTGGCTGGCCGCCCCGCAGGAGAAGAAGTCAGCGGACAGATTATAACAACTCTGTTGAGTTTTGTGTCAAGCTGTTCAATGGCTGTATACGTGCCGACTTGTAAAAAGGGGCCGAGGAGGACGGGCTGCTGTGCGGCACCTGAAACATGCGGGGGCCGGGCCGGGCCCGGCAGGGCTGGGCGGCCGGGTCAGAGGAAGGATATGGTGTCACGCTGTGCACTGTTGTCCAGCGATGTTCCTCTGGCAGCCCCCCATTGTACTGAGGGCCTCCCCACCGGCTGGGAACTAATGGCTCTGGTTAAAGCGCACTCTGCACTTCCTCAAGACACACTGCACTCCTGAACAGTACAATCGCTTCTCAAAGTTCCAGGCTCGAGCTGGGCGATATGGACAAAAACAAATGTCACAATATTTGTGGACCAAATACCTCTGTTGCAACAGTATTGTATGGAGCGGTGCTTTCACAAAATATTTACACAACAAGGTTTTTTGATGAATAATCATCAGTACTGTGGATATGACTAAGTGGGTAAAGGCAAATAAATTATTTTTTATATTATATAGCATCAAATCATAAGTTATCTCAAGATGCTTTACAAATACAGCAGGTGAGAAGCCCAGGCTCTCTATTTTAGACCCAACATTTGAAACCGTTCCCACATGCCCTGGCCAATTTACTGCAAGGTCATGTTGCATAAAACATAACTGACTAATAAAGTAAAAAAAAAAATACATAACTAGCAGATATAAGACTAGACTGATATAATATCAATATTGCCCAGCCCTACTCCAGGGGGGCGTCCGGGGGTCCAAGTCGGCAGAATGAGGACTGGTCTAATTTCACTTTCACTCTTCAGATGCTGGCAGCATCATGATCATGCTGCACACTGGCAGGATGTATCCGAATGACTGTTTTTTATCATAGGATTCACTCCTCTCATCCTATCAAACACTAAATCATAACGAACAACCTATATTCCATAAATGACATTCCTTGGGATGCAGGTTTATCAAATAGTGGTCTGGTTTTAATGTAGTACAAACGACTCACAACTCCGCTGCTGAAGTCACACATCCAACTCCGGCCTTGCGGTGTATCATTTTGGTTTTGGAGATTAATCGTCACAGCGTGGTGCTTTTTTTCTCCCGATTCTTATCGTGCGTTTTCTGTTCAGTCCTTTGTCTCAATTCCCAGGACCTGATACCATGAATCAAGGACTTGACACGCAATGAATGCCTATTGTGACTATATTTTTGTGGAAAGTTTAAATATAATTATTCATATTGTGAATTGTTATTTAGAGGGATGACAGACTTGGTGCCTTGGCCATGCAGTGCGTTTTATCTGCGACAGGGGTTTTCAACGCTGACACTGCGAGCCTCCCCTCGGACAACGCATGGAGCCCCCCAGTTTACTTGCTCTATAGTTTCGCTCAATTCCTAGAGATTGTGATATTTGATCCCATAGGCACTCAATAATTGAGCAAAGATAGTCTATTGCTGTTTGACTCACATCAAATAATTTACATAAAAAGATCTTGTCTGAAGGCATTTATTTGTTTCTGACTCTGGGAGTCACACACATTTAGGCTATTTTATGTGATCTCCTTTTGATAAGTAATATAATATTTTTCCACCTCCATACACTGAGCCTCCCCTGAAACTGTTTGGAGCCCCCTCTGGGGGAGACCCGCCTCCCACTTTGAAAACCTCTGATCTACGACGTTTCCCCGTTTATGTTTTTATCCCACACACGTGACCCTTTCTTGAGCCATTCACAGACACTGGATTTGAGATGAGCATTTCTGAAATGACTTGTGCCTTTGTCACGAAGTTTGCTTTTTGGTTGCAGGTACGAACACTGTTCGTCAGTGGCCTGCCAGTTGATATCAAGCCACGGGAGCTGTACCTTCTCTTCAGACCATTCAAGGTAAGTCAGATGAACACCTGAGGCTTCTCACTCGCATCTTCATGAGATGTGTAGAGGTAAAAGAACTTCCGGCTTGGTGGGAAGCCGGTGGGGGTACGAGTCCTGGTCGCTGCACTGGTGCCTCCTCTGGTCAGTCGGGGATGCCTGTTCGAGGGGGAGTGGAACTAGGAGGAAATGGCGTGATCCTATAGTCCCACACGCTACATCCTGCTGGTGGAACTCCTCGCTGTCAGGTGGAAAGAAGTGGTCGGCGTCTGCACATGTATTCGGAGGAAGCATGGTGCTAGTCTCCAGCTCTTCCCCCAGATCAGCAGAGGGGGGTGGAGCAACGACCGGGGGGGACGGCAGGGGGAATCGGCCACGTACAATTGGGGGAGAAATTAAATTGGAAAACTTCATCCAAAAATGGTTGTAGATGTCTGAACACATCCAACCTATCATTTATGCTTGGATCCTGGATTAAGCCATGAAACGCATTAACCGCACACTGACCAAGACCTTAGGGTTGAGAAGTTGCATTAGATTAGTGTTAAGAAAGGAGCTCTAATCCGCTCTGTGCTGTGTGTGTGTGGATAATCCCTTTTTGAACCATTTTTCATGAGGCAATAATATCACTGATTCTACACACGGGGCTTTTACGGCGTTTGATGCATCGATTCATATCGGAGAAGCACTTTCTGGGGTGTCTCCGCTTTGTTTACGGTTTAGATCGAACAATGTGCCGTTGATGGAAGACCAGATATTTGTATATATGAAAATGAGGCCACATCATTGTTGGATCCATGGCTCCTCTGTTTTCGACCCCTTCCATAAACAGCCCTCCCTCCCTCCCCGCCCGCCTGCCCGACTCCTAACTAACCAAATTGGATGTGGTATCCCTCGCACATGGACGATCGTGTGGAATGTGTAAATGAGTAGCCTTTGCGATTGGCCGAACGTCCCTCCTCCCCGTGACCCAGCTCGCCTCCCAGTTAGGGACATTTTCTCTTGCTTCCCATTTCCTCTCGTAACAGTTCAAACGTTGTGAAACCCACTGAAAAGTTTTTTGTTTTCCTAAGCCCCCATTGTGTCACTACTGTTGCATAGTCCGCTACTTCCACAATAGGTAAACATTAGTTCACGGGGTTTGTTTGAGTTTGGGAACTTGCTTGTAAATCTGTTTTTAAGAGTTACGTGCACTTCAGGTTTGTTCCAAATTAAGAGGACCTATTTTGATTTTTTTATTTATTATTATTATTATTATTATTATGGGACTCCACTAGAGTAGCTTTGCATGATTCACAGTTCAAGAAACTCCTTATTTACTGTATCTTGTACTGTCCCTTTATGCATCACCTCAGTTCAGCCTCTGTCTGAAATGCTCTGTTTTAAAATGTGTGAATGTAAAGTCTGTTTGAGTGAATTGTGACATCACACATTCAAGGCCGTCTCCACAGGATCCCATTGGTCGGGTATGGTTTGAACAGTGCAGGGTGCTGGAGCAACGACCATATAAGGCAATCGGGGTGTGTCTAACATCACCTAGACCCGTGGTCTCGTTGAACTCTCGTAACCTCACGTTGAGAGCAGTCGAAATCCCACGATTTTTCTCTAATGGAGATAACTTTTGCATGTTTACCTACATTATTTGAAACTTTGGCCATGTTTAATATGAACATTCAACATTGTAACTATATATATATACTGTGTGTGTGTGTGTGTGTGTGTGTGTGTGTGTGTACACACACACACACACACACACACACGCACACACACACTATGGAAACTCATAAAAGGTTTTGACTACATGGACTCAAATTTGTTTCTCCTTAGGGAAACCACACATTAATGGAGTTGAATGCTGAATGGATTCAACCGTTTGTGATTCTACTCTGAATTACTGGCACTAAATCTGTTTTGGATCGCGCCGCTTAACGATTTATCACAGCCAGTTGAAAGTTGTTTAATTTTCCACGGTTGTAAATCAGGATTAGGAATGATCCCATCTATCAATACTCTGGTCGGACAAAATTCCCCTTCATTTCTGAGGAATTCGTGCACACACACACACACACACACACACACTCTCTAACCATACCACACATGCTTATTCTAACTCGCTGTGTAAACCAATGGCTTTATTTGGAAATCATGCTGAATCTAGTGCAAACACTGAAATTCATACCTGCTAACATGCACGTTACCCACATGTGCGCGCGCACATAAATTACACATCGACTTCATTTGGCCTTTTTTAAAGCACGGAGATAAAAATTAACTTTGTGTTGTTTTGACTTCAAATCGGTGCAAAGCGCTCGAGTCCATTATGCAAAGCCTTTTGTGAATCTTTCTGTGATTCTTCTTTGCCTTTAACAAATGCAAGCATAACCATAATAAGCATTGCAACACAGCCCATACCCGTGATGGCCTGCTGAAGGTGCAGAGCAGCAGGTTCATGGCTGGCTCTCCTGCATGTGACTGCACGGTGGATAATTGGCTATCTTTCCTCTCCACAGGGTTATGAAGGGTCACTGATTAAGTTAACATCAAAACAGGTGAGCAGCTTTTCCACCAGCCTTAGGAATGGCTGTTAACTCAATGTTAAAATCATGCTCTAAATTGCAGATGGCCGGCAAATGTTGATTCTATCCTTGTTTTTAGCCTCTTGTGTTATTAACTAAAGCCTAAAAAAAAAAGAAGCACAACGTGTCCTCATTATCATTAATCTGACAATTCTGTTGAAATGATAACACCATCCATTTGAACTGTGATTATCATCAGTGCATTCTTGACCAAATATGTCGGCTCTTCTTGGCTGTCGAGATGGGTCTTCAAGGGGAGTCGGCTGTGTCTCAAGTGTGTCTCCTTCCCTCTTGTCTTTGCAGCCTGTTGGGTTTGTAACCTTTGACAGTCGGACTGGAGCCGAAGCTGCGAAAAATGCGCTGAATGTAAGCATCCTCGCACCACACGGGAGTTGACTCTGGCATTGTTGATCAATTTTCGTTTTCGTTTTTGTATTTCTGAGATTATTTTTTTTTGCCTTTTGCTTAAACCTGAAAGCAATGTTTAGGAGTCTATCTCTCCCCATATATTTCTCAAAGCCAATTCATTCTGTCTCTTATAATTCAAAGGCAGGGGCATTTTTGGAAAGAGACCAGAATCCTGTAGCCTTACGGTAGTTTACTTTGGCCTTGGTACACATCCTTCCTAGACTGGTATAGCTTTCCTCATTTGCATATCACTGCTTTTTACTGTAATAATACTTGTTCTGTAGCCACATTTGTAGTCTGATTTGTAGCGTAACCTCTTTATTTTGTCACCACGTAGCCCACGTTGGCAGCATCTAACACCTCTCTCTCTCTCATAGCCTAGCCTTCCTTATGAGCATCACCTCTTAGACACAGCAGCAGTCACACACACAAAGACACACATACACTAAGATACTACTCACCTGCATGTGGGCACAACGCTTAGGGCACCAGAACACAAGCAGGGTCAAACCACACACAAAAAGACACCTGAAAGTCTCTTCATCGGCCCCCTCTCCTCGTCTTCCTCTCCTCCTGGCCAGTGCGACTGACTGGGCGGGTTCCTCCCCCCCCCCCCAGTGGCCAAAGCACTTTTATTTGGTCATGAAGTAGAGGAGATGCAAGCATGTTCAAATACTTCCAGAATGTATCCTCCGGTCTGTCGTCCTCTTTGAAGTCACGACTGATGTGAAAAGTTTGGTGGCAACGTTGCATCTTCTCAGTGGTAAAAATTCAAGCGACGCCGCGTGAAGGATACATTCCGAGTATTGAAACAGGGCTTAAGGAAAGGAGGCCATGTGAGACTACTGAGCTACAGCCGCTCAAACTCAGCCCACCTCCCTTACGATACTATCTCCCCCCCCCCCCCCCCCCCTGCTCCCCTCCTCCGTCTCTCCCCCCCCCAGGGTATCCGTTTTGACCCCGAAAGCCCCCAGACCCTGCGCTTAGAGTTTGCTAAAGCCAACACGAAGATGGCAAAGAGTAAGCTGATGGGTACACCGAACCCCACAAATATCCACCCCGCTCTAGGAGCACACTTCATTGCACGGGACCCATGTAAGTTGTTACGGCTGCACCACTCTAGGCTCTTCTCATCCACTCTCACCTTGGGCAATGCCAGTTCCTTCTCGAAGACCCTTATTATCCTGTCTTTGGATGTTGTGCTATAGAGAGCCAAAGTGAACGTCACTTCCTGCTTCAGCGCGGTTACCAAACATTTTCATCCGCCATTTATTTTCCCATAGACATTTTGTAAAATGCTTATAAAAATAGTTTCACTTGTTCAAACCAAAGGGTTCAGCTATATTTAGAAACGGGTGAGATTGCATAACATTTCACTCAGACCAAAATGTGAAAAAAATGGGTTTAAAGAAAATATTTATATTACGTTTTTTTTAAGTTTTGGTCCGAGTGAAATGTTCTATGGTCTCTCCCGATTCTAAATATATCTGAACCGTTTGGTTTGACAAAGTAAAACTATTCTTATAGGCATTTTACAAAATGTCTATGGGAAAATAAATTACGGAAGAAAATCTCTGGTACAGTGCTGAAGCAGGAAGTGACGTTCACTTTGCCTCTCCATAGGGAAGTCAAATGGGTGGGCGAGGGGGGGGGGGGGGGGCGATAGAAGCTAACAAATTTAAGGACTAACTCACCTCACACATGCATGCATCATCTCGACTGTAAGACGGCCGCGTTGCTGCTGCTTTCCAACAGGAAAATTCCAGCATCTCACAGGGATTAGCCAGCTATCGCCTCCCTGCTCTCTCTGCCTACGCACCTGCTTGATTCATTAGGTCTGGGTGGGCGCGGGTTGGCGGAACACTCCCGTTAGGGGTTACGAAGGTGTTGATGGGTTAGATGATCCTGGTGGGTTATTTGTGCTATAGTGAAGGTACAGAACTGTCGTATGGTACCCTGGCTCCACAAAGTGATAGCAGCAGACTGTTCCGTGGCTTGTAAGACGACAGTATATGGCACTAGTTATTACGTCGCCACGCAGGAAGTGAAATCTACAGCATGATTTAAAAGATCGCTGATTTCTACTTGATTTGAGTTGCTAGCCTCTGTTGCCATTTCTTACTTTATCGCCCCATATCACAATGTCATTGTACCTTTTGTTCTAGGGTAGGTCAGTCAGCATGTTTTTTTTGTTGTGTTTTTTTTGCTTTCCCCCCTCCAACGCATTCCCGCCCTGCGCTTCCTAGATGACCTGACGGGGGCAGCACTGATCCCAGCGTCGCCGGACGCCTGGACCCCGTACCCCCTGTACACCACGGAGCTGACCGCTGGCCTCCCTCACGCCGCCTTCACCTACCCAGCTGCCGCAGCTGCAGCCCTGCACGCCCAGGTGAGCGATCAGCCGGTGTGTTTCGCCCTTTCTCTTCCCAGAAGTGTTCAAACGAGGCTCTGACAACACAGAGCACATGGCTCTGACACAGGGAGCACATGAAGGCGGATGGAAGAAAAGCCAACGCACCCTAGCATGCTCAGTTTGATCCATAGCCATCATTCGCAAGTCGCTTTGGATAAACGAGTCTGCTACTGTGAATGACCTAATGTAATGAAAGGTATTGACCAAGTTATGGTTTTTGGGGTTGCGGTTTTCTTTATACATGAGAGAGCGGCTATTTCATTTTTCTCATATTGTCCATCACAAAGAAGTTAACCCAAGAGGAGGACATTATTACACCAAGGAATGTACATTTACATTACGTCATTTGGCAGACGCTTTTATCCAAAGCGACTTACAATAACACATTTTTTGTCCGCAATAGAGCAATCAACTATGGAGCACAGTCTATGACAACTACAACTTCTGAAGGAACAGTGGTACAAGTTTAGGTTAGTGGTACAAGTTTAGGTTAGGTTTTTTTTTTTTTTTTTTTTATAAGAGAGAGAACGAAGTTAGATCAAGAAGGGCCCAGCACGCTTCATCTCCAGATATAGGGTCATCCTAAATGTGACACTAATATATTATAATATGAATAGACATGACCCAGGATCAAATTATGAATTATTAGGATGTAGGGCTGCAACTAACGATTATTGTAACTATTAGGCTATCTGTCAGTTATTTTCTCAATTAATCGATTAGTTGTTTGGTCTAAAGCCTATACATCATCAAATGTCTTTTATCCACAACCCAAATGTATTCAGTTTACTATGCATAGTAGCGGTGTCAAAAATAATCGATTATAAGATGCATCGCGATGCGGACGTGCACGATTATTTATATATATATAATATATATATATATATATATTTTTTTTTTAATCGAATAAAATATAATGGAAGTACATGAAGTTGTTTATTTTAATTATGGATCATAATACAATGCAATTCCATGCACTTTTATTTTAAAAGTAGCCACACAGTGAGAAAAAAGAAAGTGAGAAAAAATAAATCATGTATTGCGGTATTATCGATAATCGTAATAGAATCGAATCGTAGCCCTCTGAATCGTAATCGAATCGTGAGGCCAGTGAAGATTCACAGCCCTAATGCATAGAGGAATAAATAAATAAGACACCAGAAAATATTCACATTTAAGAAGATCTAATGGACAATTTTGACATTTGTTTACTAAACTTACTCAAAACGGTTAACTGATTTATCAAAATAGTTGGCGATTAATCCAATAGTTGACAATGAAACGATTAATCGTTGCAGCCCTATTAGGATGTGTTATTGCTACTCCAAATTTAGTATGATGCCTCGTGTCTTAACGTTGTTTATTTAACTTGCGAGCTGACTGAGGGAGGAGGGCGGTGACCACTACTTCCAAATGATGGATTTTAAAATGGAAATGGTCTTATGAGTGGAGATGAAGCGTACTGCGCATTCCTCCATGGTGTAACCTTATAAATACAATCCACTTGCCTCAGATCCCTCTCAGTAGCTGCCAGCTGACTCTTTCTTGGCCCACTGCTCCCTAGGTGGATCGACCCGAGAACGGGAGGTGTGACTTTTTCCCTTTTAAGAGCTCCCTGTGCCCTCCTGTCAATATGTAGCCTCAAACACCAATAGTCCAGGCATTTTACGCAAATATGTGGGTCAACCTCACACTAATTGCAACAAAACCAAACTCAACTGATATTGTATCCTCAACATGTCCTCAATGAAGGAAAAAAAGTGTTAAGGAAATGTATGAAGGGAAAGTTTTGAAAATGACCTAAATATGATGGTAGCCTATGGAAGCCTTTTTTTTTTTTTTTAATGTGCCATAAATCTCATCACTTATGGTGATGGTGATGGTATGTGTTTTTTGCTTCAAGGAGAAAATAAAAAAAATAAAAAATAAAATAAAATAAAATGTTAAAAAATAAATAAATAAACGTTTTTGGTAGCATCATATAGGTCATTTTCAAAAATTTCCCTTCATACATTTCCTTAACACTTTTTTTCCTTCATTGAGGACATATTGAGGATACAAAATCAGTTGAGTTTGGTTTTGTTGCAATTAGTGTGAGGTCAAGTGACATTTTTACTGGACTACAAGGTCTATTGGGAAAGGAGGCCCTGTTACAGCCTCAAACACCAAGGCCTATAGATGGCCAAAGTGGAACGTCACTTCCTGCTTCAGCGCTGTACCAGAGATTTTCATCCGCCATTTATTTTCCCATAGACATTTTGTAAAATGCATTACTTTCAACAAAATAACAGCAGTAGCAGAATGACATCGCCAACCCGGAACCTTCCTTAAAAATAATTTCAACCGTTCTTAAGTCAGTGTAAACCGTCCAAACTTCTAAATGTTATCCTTTTCCTTTGTTGTTGTCATCTATAGTGGTTATTTGCATAAAAACACACAATTTGATTAGGAAATGATTGTATCTTTATTTAAATGTGCTTTGATTAAAAAAAGGTAACTCAATTTGTAACTTTTTACTTGACAAAGTAACTGGTATAATATTACTGAAATATTGAAATATATGTTACTTTTGTAATGAGTTACCCCCAACACTGGTCTTGGTCTACACAGCTTGGACAAAAGTAAAGAAATTATGCAATCCCAAAATGGCAACTGAAGCTTGTCTCCCAGTGTTGATTTATAGCTGCAACTTAAAACTCCAATGGTCTTGTGCTTATACATACTGTCAGTGTGTCTTAACTTTGAATTGAAATAATGAATGTAGTGCAAATCTCTTATTTCATTTCTGGATTTGGATGGCAGGCATTTTAAAATTTCGCATTTTAAATCTTCCCATCATATCCACTGGGGGGGAAAAAACGATTGGTTAACTAGGTGGGGTGACCAGAGTTTTTCCATTGTAAGTTAATTGCTGTCGCAATTGTGCGGCAGCCAACAACAAAGCGGTAGGCAAGGCTTGTGGCAACAATAGCAAGGGAAAATATTTCTCTTGTCGGGTCATTTAAAGTTCACTTCCTCTCGCAAAATAAGAGCACAGGAAGACGTGCACTGCGACGCAGGCAGCGATTACATAGTCCATTTTCTTGGGCACAAGAGCCTGAGGAATGTGAGCTATTTGCTTGGGAGAAATTGTCAGTCCTGATGGCCGTTGGAGGTGCCAACTTACTGTCCACGTTCCTGTTGGAACATAAGCTGTCTGTGTAGCCACACAAAGGGGGGGGGGGGGGTTTGGGGGAGGAGTCTACTAATTGCAATGTGATGAAAGATCCCTAAAATGCCCTGAATTCTCTTCCCACTGGCTCTTTGCTTTGTTTATAGACACATAGAGATGTTTTTTAATGACTCATTGTTGTCCCATAGTCAAACTAATAATTAACCTCTGAATGTACTTAGCTATTTGGCCGGTCCAATTAGCGTGGCCTCTGTCCCTTTTATTCCAAAAAGTGGAGTGTAACGGGCTGAGAGGCCTCCTCAGGTAATGAGTCCCCCCTCTATGCAACCTGACGCAGGGTTTAGTCACAGTGTGTTGGTATGGAAAGGCATAGGCATACCAAGTCATAGCCTGTGGAAATGTTTAACACATGGAGAGGTTCCACTCTCTCCACATTTCCATGCCTGTTAATTACTCCAGGACTATTGTCCTCGTGGGGCAGCTACGTGACCCACATTCCCATGGCTTCGGTGACCAGCAGGGCTTAAAGGGACAGTCCGCCTACTTAAACGATCTTTGATCCATGTCAAAGTTATGTGAAGCCATGCAAACTGTTAATGGGAGGAAATCCCCCAAAATTGTGGACTTGACGTGCTGAAGACTGGCTTTTGGTCTGGTGTGTTTACATGAAGACTGGCTTTTGGTCTGGTCTGTACATGAAGACTGGCTTTTGGTCTGGTGTGTTTACATGAAGACTGGCTTTTGGTCTGGTGTGTTTACATGAAGACTGGCTTTTGGTCTGGTGCGTTTACATGAAGACTGGCTTTTGGTCTGGTGTGTTTACATGAAGACTGGCTTTTGGTCTGGTGTGTTTACATGAAGACTGGCTTCTGGTCTGTACATGAAGACTGGCTTTTGGTCTGGTGTGTTTACATGAAGACTGGCTTTTGGTCTGGTGTGTTTACATGAAGACTGGCTTTTGGTCTGATGTGTTTACATGAATACTGGCTTTTGGTCTGGTCTGTACATGAAGACTGGCTTTTGGTCTGGTGTGTTTACATGAAGACTGGCTTTTGGTCTGGTCTGTACATGAAGACTGGCTTTTGGTCTGGTGTGTTTACATGAAGACTGGCTTTTGGTCTGGTGTGTACATGAAGACTGGCTTTTGGTCTGGTGTGTACATGAAGACTGGCTTTTGGTCTGGTGTGTTTACATGAAGACTGGCTTTTGGTCTGATGTGTTTACATGAAGACTGGTTTTAGTCTGGTGTGTTTACATGAAGACTGGCTTTTGGTCTGGTGTGTTTACATGAAGACTGCCTTTTGGTCTGATGTGTTTACATGAAGAGTGGCTTTTGGTCTGGTGTGTACATGAAGACTGGCTTTTAGTCTGGTGTGTTTACATGAAGACTGGCTTTTGGTCTGGTGTGTTTACATGAAGACTGCCTTTTGGTCTGGTCTGTACATGAAGACTGGCTTTTAGTCTGGTGTGTTTACATGAAGACTGCCTTTTGGTCTGGTGTGTTTACATGAAGACTGGCTTTTGGTCTGGTGTGTTTACATGAAGACTGGCTTTTGGTCTGCTGTGTTTACATGACTGTTTGTGTTTCCTTATAGATGCGCTGGTACCCGACTCCCTCTGAGACTTCCCAGCCTGGATGGAAGTCCCGGCAGTTTTGTTAGATATTAAGTGAGTAACTTTTGACCTTTGGTCTAGCAATATTTTGTTTTGTCCCCCTCCCCTCCTCCCCCACCTCCTCCCGCACAACTAGCCTGCTAGCCTGATGTCATGCAAACTGAAAAGACTTTAATGAAACGCAATGATTGATTTGAAAACTGCAGAATGTGTAGTAAATGGAAATACTGATCTGGTGTTATATTAAAGTCTTTTTTTTGTAAAAACAAAAAACATTGTACTGGTTTTTAACTTGGATAATAACTATTGTTTTCTGTTTGTTTAGGCCTCTGGAAACCACACCTTTGTCCAGCTGAAGTGAGGTTTGCCAAGCTCTTTGTTAATTTAATCAGGTTTATTTAATGGACAAATGTGCATTATAAACATACAGTATTTATATCTCCCCCTGGTTTGTCTCTGGGGGAGCCTGAGTTGAAACCATCTTGCTGTCGACAGTCTGAGCTTATGATTCCTCTTTGGCGACTTATTGCGGTACCATCTTAGCACTTCAAAAAACCCTCACGCAAGCCTATAGTCAACTCCGTGGATAATTGCGGAGGAAATTGACACGTTGAAGTTACCGTTGTTTAACTAGTCCTTCCACGGGTTATCATCATGGCTCTGGGGAGGTTTAGAAGAGTTAAGAGTCATTGCATGTTAGTCTTTTTGGCATGAATTTAGAACGCAGAGTTCTGTGTATCCTATTTTTCTTTAGCGTTTGCGTTGCCTCGATCTTTACGTTGGCCTAGACCTAGACGACGAAATGTTTTGTTTTCCTGTAGAACCCTGGTCTTACCTCTGTGAAAGCTAGGCTGTTGTGTAAATGGCTGATCTCGCATGGACCTTGTGAATGCCTCCCCTACGTTCTATGACAATCCCAGTCCTTACCTGGTCATATCAATGTCTGTTATTATTTGAGCAGAAGAGAGTACAAATATTTTTGTACTTTTTTTGCGTAATGTATATTTATGCATTTTTGTGCAACTAAATAATGAACCTGTATAAGTTGGATGTTTAGTTGTCTCTTGTGTTTTTTGGTGTTATTTTTGATCCTATAATCCTGTTGAAGTACCGTAGTTAAAAAAAAAAAAAAGTGCAATTGTATTTGTTTAAAGGGGACGTGGTTATGGGTCAAAAATGGAAGTATTGAGTGTGGCTTGTGCCATTCTGACTGCTAAAATGAGATTGCTGTAAAACGCTGATCTTCAGAATGTGAAACTGGACTACAAACGTAAAGGGTTGCTTTTTGGGGGGCTGGGGGCATTTTGAAATGGGAAGCAGGATTAGAGTGATGGGGGAATTTAAGTTTGTGGTTTAGAACATGTTTGTCTTTGTATCTGCTGTGCATAAGATGCAAAAAAATATTCCCATCTTATGAATAAAACAAGCAAGTGAATGCATTTGTGTTCGGTGTCTGTCCTTTATCACTGCAGTGACGTGACTCGCTGGCATTTTGGACTGTCTGTGCAAATGATTACGGTATATCCAATCCAGAGATGGGGACTTGGACTTGAGATTTGGACTTGAGTCGCACTTAAGTCAAACATAAAGTGACTTAAGACTTGACTTGAGACTTGTCCTCAAAGACTTGAGACTTGATTTGACACTTGTGAACAATCTTTATTTTTGTGTATTAACATTAAGGAAAGGTATACTAATAATGTCAAGTGTCAACTAATCAATGCTGATACTGTATGCTAATAGATAAAGGAGTGACGGTAATGCAGTACATGCTTTGAATTCCTTAGCTTTGGCTATGCAGTGTTCTAAGCAGACCAGATGGCATCCAGCAGATGATTGAACGCTCATCCGTAAGACACTTGAAACTTGACATGGACGATAGCTCAAAGACTTGAGACTTGACTTGGACTCTACCTCAAAGACTTGAGACTTGACTTGGACTTGCAAAAAATGACTTGTGAGCATCTCTGATCCAATCAAAGTGAATGAGCACTCCTGCACAGTATGCTAAGTCACAGTACTCAACACTGGACGTCAGATGTCCACATCAATAATTCATAACTTTGCATTTGTAACGCATCGTTGCGTTGGTGTCTCGGTGCATCGTGAGCGGTGCTGACCTCCACACTCTGCCCCTCATAAGTTGGTAAGCTGCTCTGCTCAACCAACCATGCTGGCTCCTCAAGGGACCGCTGTAAGTGGCCACTCTCGATACAACCAGCTGCTTAATTATAGGGGGAGGAGTGGTGGCAGAGCTGGTGGCTGCCCGTGAATTTATGCTCCGTTATTATGCCATTGGTTTGTGTAACGTGTGTGGGATTGGTTGACGCATCACATCAAATCATCTGGAGCTTCATAATGTGATCCGTTCATACCGATTCAATCCTTAGGTCAGCATCCTCCAGTGAGTGTCCATGTAGCTAGTACTTGTGTTATTTGACAGCAATGTAACGCTGTCATTGTTTTTGAGTGAAAACGTTGAGAGTTAAAGTCCTAAGCTGCTAACCGATCTAACTGGAGAGCAGTAGCTGTTGGAACTGAAAACACTAATCGGAATCAGCTTTATTCAGAATCAGAATCGGCTTTATTGGCAAAGTATGTACACATACAAGGAAATTGGCTCCGGTTCGCTTAACTCTGTGTACTCTCACACAAACCTAACACTCAGTGTACTGTAGGCTACTCTCACAAAATAAAAAGTAGGCTCAGGCTAAAACATGAGAATCACAAAGGATAATTAAACCTTCGCATTAACTACTATATACAATGCAATAATAAGTGTATGAAAGAGCATCTATATTGTAAGTGTGTGTATGAAGGGAATATATGTACAGTATATATGGATATATAGTTATAGGCAGTTATTGATATAGGCAGTATTAATATAGTTATTTACATGCTTAAATAAGCTACATGTATAAACAATTCGGTCAGGTGTTGCACCGTTATTTACGTGTATAAATAAGCTACATGTACAGTATAGACAATCAGGTCAGGTGTTGCACCGTTATTTAGGTGTATAAATAAGCTACATGTACAGTATAGACAATCAGGTCAGGTGTTGCACCGTTATTTACGTGTATAAATAAGCTACATGTACAGTATAGACAATCAGGTCAGGTGTTGCAGTTATTTACCGTTCAATATCGAGGCTTTGCATCAGATATTTCAGGATGGGGGTGTTATATACAGTGTTGGGCAAGTTACTTTCAAAATGTAATATACTACATATTACTAGTTACTTTCATTTGAAAGTAAAAAGTTACTTTACAATATTACTTTCTGTGTAGAGTAACTCATTACTTATTACACTACTTTTGCATTACTTTCACCAAAATAAGAGCAGCAGCAGAATGACATTGCCGCCCCGGAACCATCCCAAAAAATAATTTAAACTGTCTTCAAGTCAGTGTAAACAGTCCAAAATTCTAAATGTTATTATTTTCCTTTGTTATTGTCATCTATAGTGGTTATTTGCATAAAAACACAGTTTGATTAGGAAATGATTGTATCTTTTTGAAATATGTGCTTTGATTTAATCAAATGTAACTCAATTTGTAACTTGTTACTTAACAAAGTAACTGGTATAATATTACTGAAATCCTATAAGTAATAAGTTATATTAGTGAGTTACTGCTAAAAGTAATATATTACATGTAATATGTTACTTTTGTAATGAGTTACCCCCAACACTGGTTATATATAGGTGCAGGTTACTCCACATTGGGTGTTCAAGCTTGCAAGGTGTCCAAAGTGATCAGAGTGAAGTCAAGTGATTCCAGTGTTTGCAAAAGTGTTCAAGTGAAAGATTTGAAATGTTAATCAGAGTGATGGCCTGTGGGTAGAAGCTGTCCATTGAAGGATGGGGAAGTGCAGGTAAGACAAAAGTGCATTAAATAACAATCGGCACACAGAACCTATAGTTCAGTAACTTTAATATATTGTCAGTCATCCAATACATCGTTTTCAGTTAGAATGGCAGTTTTATAAGGAATTACATTTTTAAATGTCACTAAATTGACAATGGTTTCACTGCCATGCCACAACTGAGCACAAAACTCTTGTTAATGTCATGAATGTGCTAGAAACTGGAATTTATGTTACGGATTATATAATAGAGAAGTTCATTATTTAAAATCTTCATCTCATGAAGATTTTATTTTATGAATACAACTTAATACACTTTAATGTAATCCTGAGGTGCTGTTTTTAACAGTAATCAAAAAATTCAGGAGTCGGGACTAATAAACAAATGGAATTATTGCATGAGTTGACAATGGCTAATTAAGTATGATGCATAACATTACATACATAACAGTTTCAGTTATCTCAGTCATTTCAATTTAGTGGTTAAAACCCAAGTGCTACAAAAAAAGAATGAAGAAATGGCAAATATTCCAAGGATCAGCTGTTTCATGTTTCAGCAGCCATGTCGTCATGGAAACATGGGGCATAAGCATAACAACATGACTTTCACACAGAATAGTTAGATTGACAGTAAATCAATAACGAGTGTGAGAATGGGGATGCGGATCGGAAGGTATTTTCAACCAAAGGCACAACATATCAAATTCAAACTTCACTTATATGTCTGATCCTTCTGGTACAATTAGTGACAGGGGAGGTAATTTCACAAAGCGCTATTCTCAGAATCCTCAATCCATTTATATGTTCAAAGTGCTTGTCTGCAACTATCATTTTCCATTCAGCAGTGGGTCCATGGTCCTGCAAAATAAAGACTTTCCCATCAAATCTGGTCCAATTTCACTACAATTCCAGTAGAACTTAACACAATCAGTCAATGTATAAGAATAACTTTTATTATGTGATACATTGTATGATATATTATATATTTCTATCTGGATTTTTTTTAGGGGGGATCTAAGTTTGGGGTCACCCTGTAAAATCGATCATACAGTATTGCATAAATTATTAGTCAAAATACCATTCCTGTTGCTTTTGTTATGTCTTTAGGTTTCACATACATTTGGGAGAAACGCACTTTACAGCTCGCCTTGTATTTTCTGCCATTGCCAAATTTCCTTTCATGAATGATATTTCAAATAAAAGATATTCTTTAAGATATGTGTACAATATGTTATATTTACAATAACCCTGCTCCTCGTGGAAAGAATACATTGGAAATAAATGACAAATGTGTATGTTACCATTCTAAAAACCCAATAGAATGAAATCCATCACAATGAGGAGGGCCACTAGAAAAGGATGAATCTGTGCCCACTTGATAAAATACCTCTAATACTTGTGTTTGAACTGTGAATTGAAAACAGCCTGCTTTGGAGGTCAGTAAATAACAGTAATAAGCATAACAGTCAAGCATGGACCGTTTGATAGGCGGGAGTTTGTAATAGTGTGGTGCTGCCATCTGCTGGAGGACTGAGCTCCCCATCAGTCAAATCTCCATCCGTATGGTGGTGGCTGCCTTTTTGCTCTCTTGTGGCTGCTGCACAGAAAAGAAACAAAGACGTGGTGACACAGTGAACCATCTCAACATCATTCTACTTATCAAGCTGAGCAGCAGCTAAATACATTTTAATTGGGCTGTGTGAAAGCTACCTTGTGCATGCGGCGTCCTCCTGTCTCAGGGTCTCTATGTCAGTGAATTCTACAGCATGTCCTCCTCCTCTGGTTTTAAACACCAGACCCTGTAAAGACAAATACAAGGGAAAAGACAAAAGGATGCATTAGGTGCATTGTGTCCACCACAGACCCTTCCAACAGGCTTCCAGTGTCAAAGAATGGACATGTTGCACCACATTGACCTGCTATGGGCTGAGAATGTGTTGCTTGGTGCAGTTTAAAACATTTCAATTTGTGTCTAAAACCTTCCCCTTTTCAGCTTATTTTACCTTGATGAGTTGGGTCTGGATCTCACCATCGGAGGAGGCAACCTCCTGATGTGTGATCATGTACTTTCTGACACTTGGACAGGGACTTCTCGCTGATGGGGGCAGATACCGTGATGGAATTCTGGAGAACGGGCTGCAAAACTCTATCCAGGTCCAGGGTGGTGGAGGGCTTGTGGTCCATCCATTTCTCAGCGTGACCAGCAGAGCGGGACCAGCGGGACCACCGGTGCAGCGGTGAGGGTATCGCCGTCTACACAGATCAAGAGTGGAGGAGAAATGAGTGAGTGTAATTTTGACTAAGGAAGTGTTGGTTCTAAATGATGGGACATGTTATCTTCTCACCCTTGTCTCAACAGATGTCCAATCACCATCCATATAATTGCCCTCCTTGGTGCAGCTGCCTTCTGGTGCTCTCCTTCACAGAAACAAAGACATGGTGACACAGTGAAGCTGCCTTCTGGTGCTCTCCTTCACAGAAACAAAGACATGGTGACACAGTGAACATTCTAAACATCATTATCTCCATCCAACCATCCATCATCAGGACTGTCTCTCTGTCTGTCCTTCACATAGTTCTCTCCACAACTGTTGGTCTGATTGACTTCAAAGTGAGGGGGTGGACTGAGTGCAGAGCGCTGCTTTTGTGCAATTTGGACGCGCAACACATTCAATCCTTTATATTTATTTATATAAAAGTGAGCAAGTGGGCAATATCTAACCTGAATATCTGCCTGTCTGTTTCAATTTCTTTCCCACTGATGATGTCACAATGCCTATGACATCATCAGTGAGAAGATGATTTTGGTTCACTGGATGATATGTCTGAACATGGCCTTAGATTCAGATGGCATGGTGTGCAGATTTTAATAACATGTGGGTCGTCCTTACCATGACAATAGGCCTTCCAAAGTCCAGTATCCAGTTTTGCACCGTGAGACAGAGCCATAGGTCCAAATGGAAGTGTAGCCTTTTCTTCTGTGGCACTTTCTCCTTCGCAACAGGTTGGCTGTCAACAGATGTTTACAGTGGCTGCAGGTCATGCAACACAACCTCATGTACAGCAGCAAATAACAATAGGTGGTTGTGTGGGGAATACTGTGGTAAAGGACACCATACTAGTGCACTCAATTCCCGTTTAAATAGCCTACATTTTCCTCTGCTATCCTTTGCTTGCCATGTTAAACGTTAGTCTGCTAATCTCATATTAAGGAAGAAAAGCACTGTGTTTACAGATATTTGAGTGGTTAGGTGTGTTTACAGTGTGCCCACTGGCCCCAGCTGTCTCTCCTGTGTCTCCAGTACTTTATCTCCCTCTCTTGTGTGCACTGTCCACATACACATACTAAACAGTGCTTGGATTTCTCATGCTCCTTTAAAAACAACAACAAACTAAAACATAGCAAATCACATACAGTATAGGAATGTGTGTGTTAATTGTGTGCGCAATTGTGTGCATATACTTTTTTTTTAACCCCTAAGATCATGTTTAGAACATCATAGTCAAGATGATTTTCACAGAGCAACGTCAAGACCTTTAGATGTACTGATGCCTTTGTCTTTGTGGTGCTTCTCCAGGCTCTGTCTCAAAGATCTAGCCCCTATCTTACTGCTCAATTGGTCTAACGGTCAGTCACATCATGCAAACGAGAGCAGAGCATAGATATGACAACAGAACACTGACTCAAAAGCTTATATTACACACAAACCTATTTTGTGTTGTCTGGAAGTCGTTGCCTTGACGTTTTCGTACAGCCTGCATTCTCGGTTCAGTGGTGTTTGGGGTATTTCTGTCTGCCTCCACAAACTGTCTGCAGTGCGGTGGTGAAAGAAAAGTTCAGCTGCACGCGCTGTCAGTGTCACCTGGCTGTCAGTCGATCACTTCCTAGTTGCTGCCTTGGTCCCGCCCATCCGCTCATTCTACCAATCATATTGCAGCGGAAGAATTCTGAGAACTTCTTCTTCTTCTATGGTGTTTTTGCATCCTTTAAGTTGCATTACCGCCTCCTTCTGGATTTATCCATCCACTGTTTCCCTAATCAGCAGTGCTTCTCAAAGTGGGGTACTAGTACAGGGAGGACCCCCAGGAGGTCATTGAGGGGGTTCCTACGGGCTACATAAGACAAAAAAGATTGGGAACCACTGCATTCAGCTGGATTAATTCTCTGGACGTTCCCTCTGGACTTTTAGTAGCTGTTCCCAAACAGCTGATTCCTACAGAAGCACCCTCTTGTGACATCACTTGTGCTGGACGTTCTGCTGGGACTGACATCACAGGAGGCAGTTCCATTTCAGGAACAGTGGTCAGCTGCTTTACAAAAACCAGCCTAGATGAGCTGTGTGATTTAACCACCCCTCCCCCCCCCTGAAAATCACATTGCTATAACACCCCTCCCACATAAAGTTCCTCAGACAGGGCTTCCCAGTCTTGAGCACCCCTGCAGAATAGAATAGGCCAGAACAGCATAGAATAACATTTTGCATTAGAGACTGCAATGCAAAATGCTATTCTATTTGCAGTGCAACAGATTAAAAAGCCAGAAAATATCCAAACCAAAACCTCGAGAAAGTAAATTGAGATCTTTCACTCCTTACTGAACAGAATGTGCAGTGTTCCTGTGCTACCAGTTTTGAACACTAGACGGCACCAATGGACTTGGTTTTAACAAACAAGAGACCAATAAGCCTCAAAGCCTCATCAGTATCATGCACGGCAGTATATATATTCTATATATTCTATATATATATATATATATATATATATATATTGTTTAGTCTATTACTAAGTGCTAACATCATTTTTTTTTCAAAATAGGTGGAACATTGCAAATGGGTTTTGATAATTCCACCTGTTTCCAATGCAAATCAATACAGATGAAACATTACATTACATACACACAAAGGCGTGGGGGGTTCATGTTTTTCTGTTGTCTTGTCAGTTTTGTTTTATTCTGTTTTGAAAATATAAAACATGGAGATCTATTTGTAATGTACCTTTGGAGAAAAAAAATGACTACACACAGACTTTGAAATTATAACCTATTTTATTATTACAACACATTAAACAATAAACACAGTCTTTACAATAGTACAAAAAATTCACAGTATATATTATTTACAGTATTTTCATGGATATACAAGGAATTAATCCATTGACTCTAAGGCATTATAAGGATTATTATGCAGCTTTAATATAAACAATCAATCAATCAATCAATAACCCTCCAGTAGGTGGGGTAATGCAACACAGAAGTCACTGTCTAGTAGTGCAATTAGTAATGTAAACTCGATGCCAGCGAAAAACTTGAATAGGTCGGTGTGTGAACGCACCTTAAGTGCAGCATAAATACATACTGTACTCAAATAGTGGATGCTCACACAAAGAAAAGTGGACAGAGTTTTGGAGCAATAGTTATGGGCTAACTACCTCTAGCCAGCTCTCTGCTGTTCATCATGTTCATCATATCATCTCACAGTCAGTCAGTCCATCAGTCAAATCTCCATCCGTATGGTGGTGGCTGCCTTTTTGCTCTCTTGTGGCTGCTGCACAGAAAAGAAACAAAGACGTGGTGACACAGTGAACTACTTATCAAGCTGAGCAGCAGCTAAATACATTTTAATTGGCTGTGGAAAGCTACCTTGTGCATTTTTTTTATTATTTTTTTTTTTTATCCTTTATTTAACCAGGAAGGTCCCATTGAGATACAATATCTCTTCTGCCAGGGAGTCCTGGTCAAGATGGACAGCAAAAATAAAAGGTTTAATGTAAAAAAAAAAATACAAACAGGGACAAATAACATCACAGAATACACACAGAAACACAACAAGCAAACACAAACTACAAGGATTAAAGGCTAAAAAGAAACTTGACAATCGCACATTTCACATGCAATGACATTGTTCTGTAAAAACAGATTTTAGAGTATTTTTAAACATGTCAAGAGGGGGTAAACATGTCATATTGTAACTCGTTCCAGGCATGTGGTGCATGAAAGGAGAAGGAAGATTTACCTAAGCTCTGTTCGGCTTTTGGGGGCCAAGAGAAAATTTAAACTATTTCGAGGGCAACTTAAAGTGGTGGCCACACTGCCTTTAGTATTTACAGGGAGACTTGAAACAGTGTCTAAGCCTGCATTGATAAAATGCCTATTAAAGGCATCTGCTATATTCTGTTTACCCTTAATTTCACCGTGGTTTACCTTTAAAAGCTCAGGAAGAGTGGGAGGTGACACAGACCCTGATGAGGATTGAACCAATTTCCAAAATTTCCCTCTTGTCTCAGGGTCTCTATGTCAGTGAATTCTACAGCATGTCCTCCTCCTCTGGTTTTAAACACCAGACCCTGTAAAGACAAAGACAAGGGAAAAGACAAAAGGACGCATTAGGTGCATTGTGTCCACCACAGACCCTTCCAACAGGCTTCCAGTGTCAAAGAATGGACATGTTGCACCACATTGACCTGCTATGGGCTGAGAATGTGCTGCTTGGTGCAGTTTAAAACATTTCAATTTGTGTCTAAAACCTTCCCCCTTTTCAGCTTATTTACCTTGATGAGTTGGGTCTGGATCTCACCATCGGAGGAGGCAACCTCCTGATGTGTGATCATGTACTTCTGACACTTGGACAGGGACTTCTCGCTGATGGCGGCAGACACCGTGATGGAATTCTGGAGAACGGGCTGCAAAACTCTATCCAGGTCCAGGGTGGTGGAGGGCTTGTGGTCCATCCATTTCTCATTGTGACCAACAGAGCGGGACCAGCGGGACCACCAGTGCTCCTTGGTGCGGCTGCCTTCTGGTGCTCTCCTTCACAGAAACAAAGACATGGTGACACAGTGAACATTCTAAACATCATTATCTCCATCCAACCATCCATCGTCAGGACTGTCTCTCTGTCTGTCCTTCACATAGTTCTCTCCACAACCTGATTCTGATTGACTTCAAACTCGGGGGGGGGGGGGGAAGGGGGTGGACTGAGTGCAGAGCGCTGTTTTTGTGCAATTTGGACGCGCAACACATTCAATCCTTTATATTTATTTGTATAAAAGTGAGCAAGTGGGCAATATCTGCCTGTCTGTTTCAATTGTTGTCCCACTGATGATGTCACAATGCCTATGACATCATCAGTGAGAAGATGATTTTGGTCAACAATGTCACTGGATGATATGTCACAATGTCTATGACATCATCAGATATGATATAGGCACTGATGATGCCATAGGCATTGTGACATCATCAGTGATGTCATAGCCATTGTCGCATCATCAGTGACAATGATGTCTTCAGTGATGCGAAGTTAAGCGAATGGTGCGCCGCGCCTGCCAATAGACCAGGCGAGTGTGCGCTGCGCATGCCAATAGAGCAGGCGAGGCCACGCAGCAGGCGAGCCTAGGGGTTTTTGGCCCCTGAATTTGTGTTCAATTCTGTCAATTCCAGGACTGTATGACTGCCTTTCGCGTATCTCGAGAACCGTTTGTCGGATCAACCTCAAACTTGCCGAGTGCGCTTAGGGGGACCCGAGGGAGTGCAAAGTGTGTGTGTGTGTGTGTGTGTGTGTGTGTGTGTGTGGGAGGTGGTGAATGGGGGAATAGGCACTGTACTAGTATATTACTATTAATTATAATAATGTCAGCAGTGTCTGTCTGTCGTTCACATATGTGTGGAAAGCTACCTTGGGCCTGTGGTGGGCTCCTGCATCAGGCTCTCTATTTCTGTGAACTGGACCGCTCGCCCTCCTCCTCTGGTTTTCACGACCACACCCTGTACAGAAAAAGAATAGGGGAAACAAACAGGAGGCATTAGGTGCATTGTGTCCACCGCAGACCCTTCCAACAGGCTTGTTGCACCACATTGACCTGCCATGGGCCGAGCATGTGCTGCTTGGTGCAGTTTAAAACATTTCAATGTGTGTCCAGAATACAGTATCTTCACCATTTCAGCTGATTTACCTTGATGAGTTGGGTGTGGATCTCACCACTGGAGGCCATCGGCTGATGCGTGAGCACATATTTATTACACCTGGACAGGGCCTTCAAACTGGGGGCAGCAGACACTTTGGTTGTAGATTTGGGGCAGACGGGCTGCAAAATTGACCCCAGGTCCAGGCTGGTGGAGGGGTTGTGTTGCATCCATTTTTTACGACCAGCAGAGGGGGCCCGGCGATGCTGGTGCCAGTATGCTGGCAGTGGACTCCTCTACTCGGAACAAGAGTGGAGGAGAAATGAGTGTAATTTTTACTGCATGGAGAGTGGTCTCAACAACATTTAGCCTTTATGTCCAATGATTCCATTAAAGCTTACAAATGACACTGTGCTTGCTCCCTCAAAAAACAAGCGCAAGTTAAATCTATGATATATTAAAGTCAAAGAGAGCAGGATGTTAATAGGTTAGTAAACACTATATTATTATAAACATTTTCACATTTAAGCTGGGGGAAAACATGAGCAAAGAGTGAAAAACACAACACCATCATCAGCTCCTGACAGCTAAGGAAGTGCACTGACCGTGTTGGTTCTCTTGAAGGTAGGAGGGGGGGACCGGACTTCATCCTCAGCACAGCCTCTCCTGACCTGTCTGTCCACAGGCCCTGAAGGGATGGGGAACTTCCTGGTTGTTGTAGGGGAATTGTTAGCCTGGCTGCTGTCTGGGGCTGCCCACTGCTTCCCTGCACTGATGCAGGAGGCTGCAGATGCAGTGCTAGGGGTGGGGGAAGGGGGCCTTGGCCACGCCCTGCCCTCCAGAACGCCATTGGCTCTGGCTGCTAGTGACCGAGTGACCTTTGACCTGACATGGAGGTCATCATTAAAGCACTGTGGAGCAGACACAGAGTGGAAAGACTGTCACTGCATAGTTACATACACTCAGTACACAGACATCAAAGTAGTCCAGAGCATATACAGTACATGGCTGTTTTACACTATGTGTTTTATGTGTGTATGGACATGTATGCGTTTGGCCTATGAAATGAATGCTATTTTTATGTTAGAGACTCACCTGATTGTATTGTGACCCAATTTCGACGGGGGTACCATCCATGTTGGCGACGCAGGGCAGCGGGCAGCACTCGCTGCACTCTGGGTGAGTGACCACTTTGCAGCCACGGCACACCAGAGTGGTCTTCCCACACCTGATCCTCTCCCCACAGGGCTCACACTCACAGTACTCGCACTTATTGACCTTAGGGAGAAACAAGACAAGACTTAGTCAAGATAGTGGGCCGACAGCGGGAAAACATAGTGTTCAGTGAAACCTGGGGAACACACTGAGTTTTGAAAATAAGCTCTTTGATCAACATAATACTGCAAGACGCGTGGCCTAGTAGCAGCTTCAGCTGCGTTTAAAGTACCATTAAGTACGGTGATAATACAATGTGTGTGTACTTCTTCAGTTCACTCCAGTGCATGTAAATGCTTTAACGCACTGTATAGTGGATGGTAAACATTTGCTTTGCATCACCACAAAAGCACTACAGTAGAACGCTAAATACAGAAAACAGCCAAATACAGAAAACACAGAGGTGAAACTGCTTCTAATCTTTCTGTCATACAAGTGTCTATCTGATCGATCAGATAGACACTTGTATGAAGATTAGAAGTAGGTTGAATATAACCAGAATGATCCTTGAATCAGAAAAGAAAAGGTGCTTTTCGACTATGATTAAATGACTCTTCCACATAGGTGGCATTCTTACAGTTTTGGAGACAACCTGATGAGGCCGGAGCCTGCCGTTGTTCTGCATAGTTCTGCTCTCATGATCGCTCTCTGATTCTGAGTCCCACTCCATGGCAGCTGCACAGGGGAGATAGAAAATACATATAAGCTCGGGTATCCAACATACCAATACCATCTTTTCATCACGGGAAATTCTATGAGTTCTTGGTTCCGTAGTTATTAAGGAGACCATTTACACACAGCGTCAGGAACATTTTTAAGGGTAAATATAATAGATCGCATAATAGAAATCCAACCAGTTTCTCTCCTGATAAGGAGCAGAGCAAGTAGCATCAGCCTCAACAGATCATGACCACCGTTTAAAATTTGTAATTGCATTTCTTCCATAGTAACGTTAAATCGCTGCATGGGTGAGTGACACTGCAGCAGCCAATATAGCCTACTACTGTACTACTAGAGATGATGACTTTTAAAAGTGAAGAAAAAACAATGTTAATATCTGCTTTACTACTTAAATAATGTCATATTATATGCATAAAGTGATATATAGCCCCATAATTAATGTGTCATATTATTATGCTCTGCTGCATAATGGGTGATATTCATTCATCTTTCCCAAGTATTTTCCAAGCCTGCCGGCTTCGGTGCGAGCAGCTAAACTGGCCCGGGCCGCTTCCTCTTCTGACCGTCACAAACCAGCGTGCATAGATGACCGCCACCTAGTGTGTGTGTTAGTATCATGACTTCAGAAACAACAACTAGCTACTAATACTGGTACTACTAGACTACTACTACTACTTCATTTCAGAATTAACCCAAAACGTATCATGTCATGTACAGTGTTTGGGAAGCTACTTCGAAAGCGTAACTATTTAGGAAACTACCAACTACTTCACCATGGAAGTAGCTGAAACTACAGCAAAGCTACCCTAAAATAATACAATAGCCTACAAAAAAGCACAATGCCAGCAAAAATATGCCTCTCAATTGACACCCAATACATTCATTTTTGTTGTTGTAATCAAACCTGGGTTCTTCTGGGTTTTGTCTTATCATTATCAGACAAATAAACATTAAAGACTTTACTAGCATTGGTTATGGTTAGGGTGAAGAATCTCAGGGCAAGCCAATCAGAGGCAGCTGAGGCTCTGTGTCTTGCGCTAGGATTGGTTAAGGTTAGGGTGAAGAATCTCAGGGCAAGCCAATCAGAGGCAGCTGAGGCTGTGTGTCTTGCGCTAGGATTGGTTGAGGTTAGGGTGAAGAATATCATGGCAAGCCAATCAGTGGCAGCATAGGCTGTGTCTTGTCAAGAAGTACAGTAACGTTAGTGGGATCCTGGCTGACTCCACGTTCTGTGATGTCTTCAAAGCGATCAGGATGAAAGAAAAAAGTGTAACTTGACTCACTACGCAAACATGAATGTAGTTGAACTACCAGCAAGCTGCTGCAAAATGTAGTTAAACTCACCGAGCTATAGCCTACTACTACGTAGTTCAAATACATGCAGTGTAACGTTAGTATTTCGTACAGCTGGCGTAGCCACGGGTGTGCCAGGGTGCTCCTGTGCCACCCAAACCCAAAGAGGCAGCTGGCACAGACAAAAAAAAAACGGGGGTAAAAATAAAGTTTTTTGTTTGTTTGTCCCCCAGAGCATCATGGGAAACTAGCTAAGCTGTCTAGTAAAGTAAACAAATGCAGCGCCAAATCAAGAAGAAATGAAACAGAGCTCGCTTGTAAGCTTTTTTGACAAAGGCAAGAAATGTCGCATTGACGAGGAAGATGACTCGTCGCCCTCCCCCTCAACAAGTGCGGCTTCACGGCTTGTAGTTGTAGTGCACCACCCGTTGGTGCACTACAAATAAACTTAATAACGGTGATTAACCTCATGTAACGACCAACCAAACGAATGAGGCCTAGCTAGCTAATGTTAAAAACGATTAATAGCCGTTAGGGTTTACAACACCTAACCGTAACGTTAAGCTGTTGTAAACGCCCTCCGCCTCGCCTCCAGACAGTAGTGCACAAAGTACTAACGTTACATTGCATGTATTTACCGTTTTCATAAAAGTCCATCTGAAACAGAGCAAGAAAAAGACGAACAGAGGCGCATCGACTAGCGTTAGCTAACTGCTAGCTAAGTTAACCAAACAAGCAGCCTAAACGTACGGCTCAAAATGACACTGTTCATATATCCTCAATTTAAATCAATCAATTCACAATTGTTCTTCGCCTTACTTGGTCCTGCAGGGTCTTGGTCCATAAATCTCAAATGAAATCGTCTTCTTTCGCCTTCAGCTGTGGTGTGGCTTGAGGAGAGTTTTGAACTGGTGTTCACCGTCTGCACTCTGAACTCAAACTGAAGTTGAACTGGAAATCTTATTGATTTGAATATGCCTTATGCGTGTGCGTGAGCTGATTGGTCACGTTCACGCGCAAACACCGTGACCCGATTGGCCCACGCACGGTCGCCAACGTCACGTTACGTCCTGCTTCAGCCTGCGTACCAAGAGACTTTCATCCACAATTTATTTTCCCATAGACATTTCGTAAAATGCGTATAAAAATAGTTTTACTTGTTCAAACCTATATACATTTATATACTTATATATATATATATATATATATATATATATATATATATATATATATATATATATATATATATATATATATATATATATATATATATATATATATATATATATATATATATATATATATATATGAATAGGAATATGAATAGGAATAGTTCACCCAAAAATGAAAAACCAGTGTTTCAACTGGCATTGGGGGTGAGTAGATAGTGACTGGATTCTCATTTGCAGCCCACTACTGCACCCCCACATCCTGGCCCACAGCATCAGTAGCACTTAATTACCTCAGAGTACAGCAGGACAGGCAGTGGACAGAAGGAAGTCTGCAGCTCCGGCCCAACACCCCCCATCATCCACAGTCTGTCCGCCCAAAGTTGCCAGCTCAGAGGCAGTTGTTCCCTCAGCAGGCACCTCCACCTACCTACCTCTGCCCCTCTGACTGACAAGCTTGAGGACAAATTACACCATCAGTGATGTCATCAGTAACACATATGATGCTTGCTTGGCATAATAGCGAATTCACTCTTGTTGTATTGAGTTCATTTGTTATATTTATTTTATATAATTTTTTCATTCATTTCTTTGTGTGTGTTATGGATATACGTGTGTGTCAGGTACACATTTTGTAATAAATTTGCACTATATTTCTACAGCTGTACTTTTGACTACTACCAAAAATATCTGTAACAACACAAGTCAAGCAAAGTATTGCTTTGTGCCCAAGCAGAAAATGAAATGATCAGAAAATGTACATCAACAGAACACTATTGCAAACCGTCCATCTCATGTGTACTTTGTGCTTCAGGAGATCCCGAGGTCTTTTGAAACATTTGCAATTATCAATAGACTCAGATTCCATGGACTTTACAGTGCATTTAAATCCAGTGAGAGTAACTAGGTCCTACAGTATATTCCACCCAAATACTACTTTTTGTCCAAGTACTTGTAGTTTTAAAGGTATATTCCACCCAAACAGTACTTCATGCCAAGTTAGGTTTAGTCCAGACAAATACTTCTGCCTAAGTACTTATGGTTTTAAAGGACAGAATATACCTTCAAAACTATATGTACTTGGACAGAGTAGTATTTAGGTGGAATATACCTTTAAAACTATAAGTACTCAGACAGAAAGTTTGAGTAGAATATGTGTGGCGGCCTGGGAGAAGCCTTCACATGTCAGTGCTACACATTGTTGGTAATGAGCCAAAAGGTCAAAACTGAGTTTTGCAGGAATTTTGAGATTTTGAGTGATTTGGTTACAACGGTTTTGGTGGAATGCCACTGTAGAAAATATGTTGTGGAATGTTTAACCCCATTTATTTTTTTTAACTTTTAGACACATAACAGATTGAAATACTTGTAACTTTGGTTCTGAGAGAGCTGTCATTCAAAAAGCTATATACAGTATAGTGGAGAGTTTCTAATTTGTGGAAATATCAAACATTTTAAATCTAAAATTGTCACCGTGTGAAGGGTTTGTGTAGGCCTTTGAAAGAAGTACTTGGACATAAAGCACTAAAGCAAAGCAGTATTTGGGTGGAATATATCTTCTAAACTTGAACATAAAGTAGTATTTGGGGAGAACATACCTTCAAAACTATAATACTTGGGTCTCTGGCTCCACAGATCCATAGTCTGGCTCTACCGACTATCTTGATTCAGCAGTCTAATTAGCTCAGTTGAACTATACTGATGATTAACTATACTCACAATCTGACCTTAGTAACTCCTGTAAATTTAGTTTATCTTATTGTAAAGTGTGTAGCCTACCCATTTTTATTTTCATTTCATTGTTCCAAAGCCCTGTCATTCATCATATTGCTTTTTACATAATCACTTCATTGTATTTAAAGCACACTAACTCTTTAGAAAGCACTATGCCGTTAAAGTCTATTGTTATTATTAAAACTATATTTTGAGTAAAGGAACACACCGCAGATTTTCAACTAGCTTTATATCATTACAAAATCAGTTTATAGCCGAAAACTGTAAACAGCTTTGCAGGCATTCATTTAGTTTGACAGTTATTGAGAGTTGATTTAAGTTGTGGACCAGTGATGTCATTCATGCACAAATGACGCCAAGCAGCCTCGCCGAAGTAGAGACCAGACAAGAGCACCACACTATGAGACCGCTGGCTCTGACGCACCTCATACTGTTTTTACAAGCATAGCACAGAACTGTGGCTATGTATATAATGCATGTATTGTCTCATTTTATACATTAATCATGTTTACCAAGCTGTAGGCCAGTGATACTCAACTTGTGGCCCGGGGGCCAGATGCGGCCCACGATAGGGTGCAGAGTGGCCCCCCGACCATTTTCTTATTCACAATGAAGAGTTTGACTGAGCTCCAGCTAAATTGTTAAATACCACCGTCTGCTCGCCACTCAGGCACTCATGTACCTAACTAACTTAACATAACTATGCTGTGAGAACAACATTGTCAGACTAAACTCCGGCTGACACCCCAAAAACCTACAATCCGCTACTGTACAGAAAAAAATATATCCATGGTTGTTTTGTTAACTGGCCCCTGGCCTCCTATCATTATACAAAAGTGGCCCCCGGACAAAGCAAGTTGAATATCCCTGCTGTAGGCAATGGGAGAGGAAGACCAGTTGCCCCTTTCTTTGGGGTAACATCTATTTGCTATTTTATCAGACTGAACAAAAAGGCAGTGAATTTTAACAAAGAACTTTATTTCACAACTGTGGTGAACAAGTACTACAATGGCAAAATAATATCCATGCTCAGTGACTGATAGCTAGCTGCGTTGAACTGAGAGCACATCAATGAAAAATCAGGACAGCTGAGCTGTATGAGCGAGAAACACACAAACAGAACGGAAAAACATTGACCCGACGAAAAATGCCCAGTGTCACCGGTAACACCGGTGTTATCATGACTATGGGTGCCTACAGTATCTAGCATGGAACTACTTTTTTAGGGTCTGAGGCTATCTGAACCAGGTTATGTCAGGTTTCTCAGGTGAATCAGAACAGTTAACAGTTCGATCTGCTTCACTAAACACATTTAAATATTAATTTCCTGCTGTTCTTTTTCTGCCCGTTTAATTCAGAACTTTCCTCAGCTGTTCAGTTAGAAACAGGCTTAACAATGGGCCTAGCTAGATCTACATGATCTAATTAACAACATAGAACAGAATTATAGAATGAATACACACACTGTATGTACCAGGGAAATGGAGCAATTAAGGTGTTTCTCTCCTGTGTGGCAAGTCATGTTACCGTTCAAATTTCCATTTTGACTACAGCTTTTAAGACAGATGGCAATTAAATGGTTACTCTGCTGTGTGGATCTCCATGTGATTCCTCAGGCTTGATGAGTGACTGAAACTTTTACCACAGACTGAGCAGTTAAATTACTTCTCTCCTGTGTGGACTACCATGTGTCTCTTCAGGCTTGTTGATCGACTGAAACTTTTACCACAGACTGAGCAGTTAAATGACTTAACTCCTGTGTGGACTACCATGTGTTGCTTCAGGTTTGTTGATTGACTGAAACCTTTACCACAGACTGAGCAGTTAAATGACTTCTCTCCTGTGTGGACTACCATGTGTCTCTTCAGGCTTGTTGATAGACTGAAACTTTTACCACAGACTGAGCAGTTAAATGGCTTCTCTCCTGTGTGGACTACCATGTGTCTCTTCAGGTGTGTTGATTGACTGAAACTTTTACCACAGACTGAGCAGTTAAATGGAGTCTCTCCTGTGTGGACTACCATGTGATTCCTCAGGCTTGATGAGTGACTGAAACTTTTACCACAGACGGAGCAGTTAAATGACTTCTCTCCTGTGTGGACTACCATGTGTCTCTTCAGGTGTGTTGATAGACTGAAACTTTTACCACAGAGTGAGCAGTTAAATGACTTAACTCCTGTGTGGACTACCATGTGTTGCTTCAGGTTTGTTGATTGACTGAAACTTTTACCACAGACTGAGCAGTTAAATGACTTCTCTCCTGTGTGGACTACCATGTGTATCTTCAGGCTTGTTGATAGACTGAAACTTTTACCACAGACTGAGCAGTTAAATGGCTTCTCTCCTGTGTGGACTACCATGTGTCTCTTCAGGTTTGATGATCTACTGAAACTTTGACCACAGAGTGAGCAGTCACATGGCTTCTCTCCTGTGTGGACTACCTTGTGTGTCTTCAGGTTTGAAGATTTACTGAAACTTTTACCACAGAGTGAGCAGTTACATTTTTTCTGTCCTGTGTGGACTCTCTTGTGTCTCTTCAATCTTGAATTGTGTGTCTCTTCAATTCCCTCTTCAATGTGTGGGGGCTCTGGGTCCTCCTGGTGCAGACTGGAGCTCCGCTCCTCCTGCTCAGTGGGAACCTCTTCTTTACTGACCAACAGGAGGGCTGCTGGTGTGACTGAAATAGAGACATACACACATGAATGAAGACTGTGAATGCAAGTCAATAGCTGTGGCTGTGTGGGAAACCCCTGGTCTCGCGCTCGCTGCTTCTAGCTCAGAAAAACGAGTGATGGCAATGGTCAAAATGCCAAACTCGAGGCTTAAAAACGGGAGTCCATTACCCAATTGGTGATGCCACAGTGGCTCCGCCCATATTTTTATACAGTCTATGGGTGGACCCAGAGTCATATATATAGAAGAGTCGCGACATCTCCTTTCACTCCAATGGACCAGTTTTTTACTCTCAAGAGTTCCCGGAAGTAAGGTTCTGGATTAAGCAGCGCTGTCGAGTTGCAGCAAAATGGACAGTTTGTGATGTACTTTGAAAGGGTCAGACGTTTAAAAAATAGCGTGAGCCTCCTTCCTGGCTGTTCATTGGCTACTGAGTCACGCATTTTGGACCTCCGCTGATGCCAATCTCTTACTAGATTCAGATTGCTCTGGGTGGACCTAAACAAATGATTGAGGGGTACCAAATACTGTTGACTGTAGCTTACTGTTGATTGCTGACCCCAAAACTGAATGACAATAGCTCCCTGAATCTGAATTACTGAATCAGCGGTAGGGATGTAACGATAACCGGTTTTAATGATAACTGTGATAAAAGTCCTTACGATAACCGTACCGTTTCAAATTGTCATTATCATTCAAACCGTGGTACCATGATTACCGTATTACCGTGATTACAGTGCTTTGAAAAACATGGTAAATACTGTCCATCATCAGCCAAAGTTGGCAACCGTCTCCCAGATGCAGACGCGCAGCCTTGGAGAACTGATTTCAGTGAGTGTATCCATCCTTTTTGGGTCAGAGTTTTCAATATAAAACTTGGTTAAATGATCTCTGTGAGTGTATTAGTACTTTTTGAACATTTTCAGCACATTTTAACAAACCGTGATAATACTGATAACCGTGATAATTTTGGTCACTATAATCGTGATATGAAATGTTCATATCGTTCCATCTCTAATCAGCGGTTGACTTCTTATTACTATAAAAGTTAAGCGGCACTAACTGATGCATTCTCATCTACAATAACTAGAAAGAAAAATATTTAAATCGATAATGAACTCAACTTTAGTTTGAATGCATGACGGACCAAAAACAATGTAAAAGACGTATCGAGAGGGGGGAAATAACTTGTTAACACTCCAACTAGGGCTGTCACGTTTTCCAAACAAAGTTCCAAAGCATTTGAAATGACACGCAATTAGTTTGAATATAGTGGAAGCTCATAACGGAGCTACTTCATAGAAACAAGAGGGTTGAATTCACAGTTGAACACGTGTACTCGCGTTGGGTGAAAATAGCTAAAGAATGTGTAGTGCCATCTTTGACAACATTTTGACCTCTAACCTCTCAGCTCCGACCGCGGCTCAGAGCAAACGGTCTGGACTGCTTCTCATAAGATGCGTTTGTTTAACGTCGTCCGCACGACCCGGTACAGTGGAGTTTGCAGTTTCTTTAATTGGATTCAGGATTTCGAACCCATCAATCACTGGCCAGGATTCTGAGTCCGACAGCAGTTTAAAGCTCCGTTTTATATAGTTGATTATTGTATAAAAATTAAACTGCGGACTTCCGGTTGAGCATGCAGCGGTAGGAGACGCGAGCAAGGTGGCTCTGCAAACAATTGCTATTTTTGACATTCTTTCTTGTTCTGGTGAACAACACTCACGCTCAACCTGAGTATTAAAACGTTGGTTAACACAACGCATCGTTTGTGTCCGACTATGGGTCCTAAAAAACCACCGAAAGCCAAGCCGACTGACGGTCCCCACCAGGCTGGCGCGGAGGAAGCTAGTAGTGGCCTGCTAACTGAGCGTTCAACCGAGACCACGCTCAACCAAACCAGCACGGATGAAGCCGTACATTCACCACTTCCCACTGACCTAGAGAATCTGCGTGCGGCGATCCACAAAGACACCGTCTCTACAGTTTCTACTCTGCTGGACACCGCCATAACCCCGATTAACAACACCCTGGAATCCATCAAGGCAACCATCCATGATCAAAACCAGCGTATTACCGAAATGGAAGCCTCACTCTCCGGCCACAGTGACCAGCTCGTTCATCTCGAGTCCTGTTACAAAGCATTGCAATTGCAAAATGATAAACTCGTAGACAAAGTGGATGAACTGGAAAACAGTGCTCGCCGCTCTAACGTGAGGGTTGTGGGAATCCCGGAAAAGTTGGAAGGACCAGACCCTGTGAAATTTATGGTCACTCTGTTTACCGAGGTGTTTGGTGCTGAATCCTTCACCCCCCCACTCTCACTGGACAGGGCGCACAGGCTGGGCAGAGCGACCGAGGACGGAGGGAGTAACAGAGGACCAAGAGCCTTTATCGTTCGATTCCATCATTACCAGCACAAAGAGTGGGTCATGACAAAAAGACGCCAAGGCATGGCTTTCCGAGGCCATACGTTTCTGCTCTTCCCCGACCTCAGCGCAAGCCTTGCAAAAAGACGCGCAGCCTTCAACGATGTTAAAGCCAGCCTCTATAAGAAGAATATTCGTTTCAGCCTGCTACATCCCGCTCGACTCCGAGTATTCTTGGATAACAAGGTTTATCTCTTTGATACCCCTGTTGAGGCCCAGGCTTTTTACACTGGCCACTGGGGTGAGTGATCTATAAATAGCCTACATACTAACATCATACACCAGAAGCGGAGGAGACGATGTACCTGTATGACTGATAGCCTACATCTCTAATGTGAGATTTGAAGTGAACTGAGCTAGGTATCGAACAAGCACTAAGACCCCCCCCCCCCGTTTTGAGAATGAGGATATACAACATCTAGTGCTACTTAAAAAAAAAAAAAAAAAAAAAAAAAAAACGTGTAAACTACTATTTTGACTTTTCATTAATGCAGAATTGCAATTGTATTTTTCTCCCTTTTTTTACACCACGCATGCAGTCAATGGGCACAACAAACCAGCTATATCTTCATATAGATATATATATTAAAAGAAAAAAAAAGACTACAAGGAATTTTATTTTATTTTTTATAGAGCTGATGTTCCGACCTATCACTGATTTTTCTTTCTCTAGGTGGATTAATTGCTGATCGATGTGTCACCTGTGTTATGCTACTGCTTATTGCCATGTGTGGTATTCTTCTTCTTCTTTTCTTTTTTCTTTTTTTACACTACAGGCTGTCAACTGACTTTAGTGCTTTTTTTTTTTTTTTTGTATGTGGTTTTGAGGGAAGAAAAACGAAAAGATGATAAACCTTCTAATGCAATTATACTTTGGTCAGTGTACAATTTTGTTATATAATAGCTCACCAACTAGCTCACAAAGGTATATCAATGGGTATTTGACTTTATGAAAGAATTGCCATATTTTTACTTTTATTGAGCCACCTTCCCTGTCGAAGAGAGGAGATGCACCGGTGGTTTAGGCCTATTGCCTATTACCCGCAGTTCCCCATTTTTTTCTGGGTGAACATAGGACCCCCCCCCCTTTTTTGTTGTTGTTGTTTTGTTTTGTTTTGTTTGTTTTTGGAGTGTTGTGTGTTTTATGTCCTCTTATGTTTTGTGTTTTTTTTTTCTTTTCTTTTTTTTTCTGTTTTATCTGGGAAAGGTCAATGTTTCTTTTTCTATATTATTGGGTTCTGCCCTTGGTACTTTTTTTTCTGCAACACTTCACGTATGCTGTCAGCCCCTGTAATGATAGCTTAAATTATGACATCTACATTTAATTATTCAAGCAGTGGGAGGGACAATTCAGTCAGATTGATTTCATGGAATGTCAAGTCAATGAACGGCCCAATCAAACGTTCTAGGATCTTTGCCCATTTAAAAAACCTAAAAGCAGACCTCATGTTCCTTCAAGAGACTCATTTAAAGAAAGCTGATCAGATTAGACTACATAAACCTTGGGTAAACCAGGTATTTCATTCCAACTTTAATGTAAGAGCACGAGGTGTTGCAATACTGGTGAACAAAAAAACTCAGTTTACATCATCTAATATTATTGCTGATCCAAATGGAAGATACTTAATCGTGACAGGCACCTTATTCCAAACCCCAGTGCTTTTGGTCAATGTATACGCTCCCAACTGGGATGATGTTGAATTTATGAATAAGACTCTTTCATCTCTCCCAAACCTGGACACACATCAGCTTATCTTTGGTGGTGATATGAATTGTGTTGTGAATCCATGTTTAGACCGTTCTGCCTCAGGATCCTCAACACTTTCTAAAATGTCCAGGTCTTTAACATCTTTTATGAGTGAGAATGGGTGTGTGGACCCGTGGAGACTAAGGAACCCCTTATCAAAAGCATTTTCTTTCTTTTCACATGTGCATCATTCCTTTTCTCGAATAGACTATTTCTTTATTGACAGAGCTCTTTTTGAGTCTGTTCATTCAGTTGAGTATCTGTCTATTGTAATTTCAGACCATGCACCCTTACAGATGGATATTTATTTTACTTTAAATAGAAAAGATCGCCCTCTCTGGAAATTTGACGCCTTACTACTTTCTGACAAGGATTTCTGTGAAAAAATCTCTAATTCTATTGATTCCTTCATACTTACCAATAGAGTTGAATCAGTGTCTCACTCACTGCTATGGGAGACCTTGAAAGTTGTTCTGCGTGGTGAAATTATTTCCCATGTATCCCATCTGAATAGAACGCAGAAAAAACGACTACAAGATCTTACTAACAATATTCTTCAGCTTGATTCTGAATATGCCATAAATCCTTCTCCCGGACTATATAAAAAGAGACTAGATTTACAAGCTGAATTCAACTTTTTATCCACAAAGAAAGCAGAACATCTGTTGCAACATTCCCAGGCTCAATCATATGAATATGGAGACAAGAACAGTCGGCTATTGGCACACCAGCTCAAACGCCAAGCAGCCTCTCGACTGATACCTCAGATAAGGGACAGTTCTAACAATCTGGTCTCCAAACCTCAAGACGTTAATAAAGTCTTCGAGTCTTTTTATTCTTCCCTCTACAAATCTGAGCCTCCTGCCAATAGAAGGTGTATGGACAATTTCTTAAATGGCTTGGAATTCCCATCTATTGACCTCGAGCTGGCTAACGAGCTGGATAAGCCATTAGATATTGATGAGATCATGGAGGCTATCAAAGCTATGCAAAGTAGTAAGGCGCCAGGCCCAGATGGGTATGGAACAGGGTTTTATAAGAAGTTCTGTGGTAAGCTTGCTCCACTTATCATGGAAATGTTTAATGAGTCCTTGCGAAATGGGTTGCTGCCACTTACACTCACCCAAGCATCAATCTCCCTCTTACTTAAAAAAGATAAAGATCCTACAGAATGTGGGTCATTTCGCCCAATCTCATTAATTAATACTGAGGCCAAAATCCTTGCTAAGGTGATGGCCAGACGTCTTGAAAATACTCTTCCTCAGATTATTTCTGAAGACCAAACTGGCTTCATTAAAGGTCGCCATTCATTTTCTAATATTAGAAGACTATTAAACATTATCCATACTTCAGACCCTTCTCTGCCTCCAGAGGTTGTTATATCACTGGATGCAGAGAAGGCGTTTGACCGCATAGAATGGGAATACTTGTTCACTGTCTTGCGGAAATTCGGGATCGGTGACACATTTATTTCATGGGTCAGGCTGCTCTATTCTGCCCCCTTAGCTAGTGTTACCACTAACTCGATGCATTCTCCCTATTTTCCACTCTCCAGAGGGACACGCCAGGGTTGTCCCCTGTCCGCATTATTGTTCGCCGTTGCGGCCGAACCCCTTTCGATAGCGCTCAAATCCTCCCACCGTTTTCATGGTATCACCCGCTATGGAGTCGAACACAGGGTTGCTCTTTACGCTGATGACCTTCTGCTTTTTTTGACGGACCCTGTTGCCTCCATCCCTCACGTTGAGTGTATTCTGAGAGAGTTTGGCTCTTTCTCAGGCTATAAGCTGAACTTTCATAAGAGCGAATGTTTTCCAATAAACAACTCGGCCTTACAAATCAAACAACCCTCAATCCCCTTTCGTTTGTCACCATCTGGTTTCAAGTATTTAGGCATAAAGATTACCCGCACTCTAACTTCTCTTGTCAAAGCTAACTTTTCCCCTTTGATCGCTAACATGAAAGCAGACTTTCAGCGTTGGAGCAGCTTGCCCCTCTCGCTCGCAGGAAAAGTACAATGTGTCAAGATGAACATTCTGCCCAAATTTCTCTATGTTTTTCAATGTCTCCCTCTTTTTTTACCTAAGTCATTTTTTCGCACAGTCGACCAGGCAATTTCCACTTTCATATGGGGAGGAAAAATCCCTAGAATTAGCAAAACCATTTTACAAAGACCTAGGACGACTGGTGGTGTTGCACTCCCGAACTTCATGCATTATTATTGGTCTGCAAATATCCAAAAACTTATTTTTTGGCTCAAATCCCCTGAAACTAACTGGTGTGATTTAGAAGCACAATCATGTCGCTCTTCTTGTTTGGCAGCTCTGGTATACTCTTCTCTCCCCCTCTCTCCCTCTCGGTACTCTTCAAATCCTGTTGTTCTGTCTACTTTAAAGATCTGGATACAATTTCGCCGGCACTTCAAACTCTGCTCAGCATCTGTCTTAGGGCCTATTAATAACAACCATTTATTTATTCCTTCTACTTTGGACTCAACTTTTAGACGCTGGGACAGACTGGGCGTAAATTGTTTCAAAGATCTATATGATGACACTTTTTCCAGTTTTAACTCTTTATGCCTTAAATTTGATCTACCACGCTCAAATCAGTTTCATTATTATCAGATCCACCATTTTGTACGTTCTCAGTTTGACTCATTTCCTCGACCCCCCAAAGAATTATCGTGGGAGAAGCTCTTTGATCTGTCCCCAAACCAAAAGGGGTCGATCTCTGATATCTATCAAATTACAATGGGCCTGACTAAAGACAATGTTGCTAAGACAAGATCCAAATGGGAGAGAGAATTGGGGCTGGAGCTGTCAGAGGTTTGGTGGGATAGAGCACTAAGCAGAGTCAATTCCTCTTCCTCCTGCGCTCGACTTAGTCTAATACAACTAAAGGTGGTTCATAGAGTGCATTTCAGCAAAGCAAGACTTGCTGAGATTTACCCTGACTCTGACTCTAGTTGTGACCGCTGTGGTAATCCACAAGCCGACCTTTCTCATATGTTTTGGTCCTGCCCAAGGCTCGAACCCTTTTGGTCTTTAATATTTGACACATTGTCAACAGTCCTGAATACTACTGTGCGGCCCTGCCCTTTGTTGGCTATTTTTGGAGTGTCAGCTGAGCTCCTCCCTCTTAATTCGAATGAGACTGACATGGTTGCTTTCGCCACACTTTTAGCCAGACGGAGAATACTATTAGCTTGGAAACTACCTAGAGCACCCCCTTTCTCCACCTGGCTAAAAGACATGATCTCCTTTCTCAGATTAGAAAAGATGAAGTTTGCACTCAGAGGGGTCAATGAGACATTCAAAAAAAAGTGGCAGCCCTTCATTTCTTTCTTTAACAGTCTCTCTGTTCTTCCTGCTGACTAACTATTTATTTTGTTGTTGTTGCTGAACCCGAACCAGAATATTGTTTTTGAGTGTGTGTGACTGTGTGTGTGTTTTCTGTTTTGTATTATTAGTTATGTATCTAATAGATGTATTTCTTTCTTTTTACTTTTTCATTTGTCAGTTTATGTTATGCTTATTCTGCTTGTTGTTAAAAAATGTTTAAAAGAAAAAAAATAACAAAAAAAGGTGACCTGTACAGATTTCGAACCTCTGTGCATATGCATGTACCTCACCAATAAAAATTGTTTAAAAACAAAAATTAAACTGCAAACTTTTTCATTCTCTAATTGTCAGTTATTGCCCGCCTACGCAGCAGTCAAGCGCCGGGATTGGCCAGGCACTCATGCTCATGTTGGGCTCTCTGTTACAGGGACACATTCCTGTGAGAAGCAACACCACCAAGCCTGCACCAAGCGAGGCTGCAGCGAGGCTGCAATGAGGATATTGAAAGACAACATCCTACATCGCACCAAAGCATACAATGTATTTTAATGTTATTTGAATTTCTGACCACCCGCCTCAGCCAGAATAACAGATGCTGCCCTTGGCCATTGGGAAGGCTAACCCTTTACTTTTGGTTTTATTTATTGTGTATGATTCAACTTTTTATCTATGATTTTATATTATTGCATGTTTTTGTAGATTGTTGGGACTTCACTGGCCTGGAACAAACGGCTGGCCTGGGGAAGGGGGGGGGGAGCTAGGCCTATGTGCTGTTGGCGTTATTACAGTAATTTATTTTCAATGTCCGCTATCAAGAGAAATTTGGTTAATTAAATCGCTGGGCTGTGTGGGAAATGTGGTGTGTGGGAAATGTGTTAAAAGCTTATGTGTTACATTTTCATTACACTAATAATTCATTTCAATGTCCGCTATCAAGAGCAATTCAGTTGGTTCATGAAATCGCTGGGCTGCGTGCCGTGCAGTGGTTGTGGTGTGGGAGATTCCAGCTGTCAAAAGAAGACAAAAGACTTGCTCCTGGCCAATCCCGGCTCTTGACTGCTGCGTAGGCGGGCACAGGGCGTGGTTTTTGCGTAACCTATGTGCGATTCGAAATCAAAATTTCTCCATGATGCCGTTTTTTAATTAGCAACACATTTTTCGTTAACTGCACTTTAGTTTTAGTGTCTGATTTCTGTGTGGTGCTGATGGACAGCTCCTTGAAAACTAATAGAGAGCCAAAGTGAAACATCACTTCCTGCTTTCTCCCTGTACCAGCGCTGCACTTCCTGCTTTCTCCCTGTAGCAGCGCTGCACTTCCTGCTTTCTCCCTGTAGCAGCGCTGTGAAGAAATTGAATGGCGGGGGACGGAGAATAAGGTTACTTTTTTGATCCCGTTTAAATTGTGCCACGAGGTGCCAACACTAATTTTGTCAATTTAAAACATAACTTTGCATGTCCAGAAAGTCACAGTTTGTTTGTTTAGTCAAACTGAAACGTAGCGGTTAGTTTCCTATAAAAACGACATAGCTCGTGGAAGCTCGTGGCATGTCGCCGGTCTTCAGCTTTGCCGGTAGGTGATGTCACTTAGGCGACAGTGCATGTAGTCTTTCTGATGTATAACTTCTAGTGCAATAGTTTGGTGACAAACTGCGACTTTCTTGACATGCAAAGTTATGTTTTAAATTGACAAAATTGGTGTTGGCACCCCGTGGCACAATTCAAAAGGGATCAAAAAAGTAAACTTATTCTCCGTCCACCGCCATTCATATTTTTCGTAGCGCTGGTACAGGCAGAAAGCAGGAAGTCACGTTTCACTTTAGCTCTCTATACTGAAAATGCTGCAACATGTTTCAAATGCTGTTAGTGACTGTGGAGCTTCCTATGTGTTTCTCTTGCATTCATTTAATTCCTGAATGTTCGATCGTTATCATTACAATAAACAGGGCTCTGAGAACATAATTTTTGGCCTCCGTATTTTTCATGAGGTTAGAGGTGGGCCGTGAAAAGTTTTATTCTAGTTAGTTTGCATAAGGCTTTCAAGTTTGAAATTTAGCTAGATTTGCTAGAAAGACGTTTCAGCTTTTCGCCACCAAGGGCAATGCTAGATGATGTCACTAGGTTGACTATACAGTACAGTAGAGTACAGTAGTGGAGTACAGGCTAGTTAAGTGTTGGTACTAAGGATTTTGAATTCTAACAGGCTCACAGCATACTGTATGCTGTTGTGTTTCTGACTTGGATTGTGGTTGTTTTGATTCATCAAAACGTTCAAAATCCTTACTACTCTACTGTAGAGTCAACCTAGTGACAGTGTTAATCTTTCTAGCAAATCTATGTAAATTTCAGACTGTCTTGTCTTGTCTGAGGTGAAATGCAAATTAACTAGACGAGTCATATTATGATCAAATGAGTCATATGATCAAATGTTGCATAATACTCTAAAGTATCGGATATTTACTGTACAAGTACCAAAAGTATTTTTCTGATATTAAATGTACCTAAGTATTTAAAGTAAAAGTACAAGTAAATGGGGCATCCCAGTGGCTCACCTGATAGGAGTGACTAAGGCATTTGCTGCGTTCCGGCCCTAAAATGTAGTATTTACGAGTGGGAATTTGGGAGTTGTGACGTTGTGTGAGGATTCGGGACTACAACAATGGCGGAAAGTATGGAGTCCGTGTCGCCAATTGACTGTAAAAAGTTATATAGTATATCGTTTTTCTGTTCATGGCTATCATTTATTTGAGTAGTTGCACATTATGGCCTATGTAGCTAAGCTATACCATAATGAGCCACTACTTGCATGCTTTTGGTAAGAAAACACCAGCCACGAGAAAACAACCTTACTTCTGGCGGCCATGTTTGCTGCTCTTTCCGACCAAGAGCACTTGAATGGTGTCGTGTGGTAATTATGACTCTACAACGGGTAAGTAGGAGCTTCCGAGGAGCACGTGAACGCACTCAAATATGATGTTGAATCGCTGCGCTCCGCATACTACATAAATAAGTCTGTGCCACTTCACAGCCATCGCTGCTGTTTAGAGGGGGGGGGGACATATGAATGACTGACAGGTCGTAGCACCAATGAGAGAGTGGTTCATTTTCAAAAGTCAACAGAGTCAGGTTGGGTGGGCGTGCCTGATCGCTATTATTATTATTATTATAAGTCACTACTGATTGGTGGATTCAGGATTCCGAACCCACCAATCACTGGCCAGGATTCCGAGTCCGACAGCAGTTTGGAGCTCCGTTTTATATAGTTGATTATTGTATAACAATTAAACAGTAGTGGAATGTACCACTCAACAAACTGAAAGAGCTGGAAGGTTACCTTTTTGCAGTGTGGCAGTTGTCTGTTTTGCTTCACTGCTGCCCAGCTGAGGCATTGGTGGATGAGAAGCTCTATGTATGGTCTGCTCAGATAGTCTGTGCAAGACGACCACTGGATTTTTCACTCCATTTAGAGAAGTAGAAGTCGTCTCCTCTCTCTGTGGCTTTCTGCCTGTATCTGTATCCCAGGTCTTGCTGTCCAGTGGTCGTGATGGAGCGGTAGCCATATTATCTACAAAGACAACAACAACAACAACAAAACATTGTAGCTTGCAAAACTCAAAAGCAACAAGGACATAATCACACATCGACGCATGGCATGTTACTATTCCAACACCAAAACGTCATCATCCATGGAAGATATATTACTATAACATAGCTGAATTAATTTCATTACAGACAACACAATTAAATTCCATTAACTTTTCAAAAGCTTTCATCCTTTTTTTTTACTAATTCCATTAACTTTTCCAGGTTTGTAAGTTTTGGTTAGCTATTTTGTGACTATTTTAACATAGACGGTATGGGCGCCCGCTTCCAAGCTGGGAACAGCCAACATCTGCATTCTGCAAGCAGGTCCGTGTAAAACAGGTTCAACACTGAAACGTGACTATGGAGCAATAAAAAAAAAGATTCAACACCCGACCCAGTGAAAACCACATAGTTCTCCTGATTATGAAGCAACCCAATCACCAGAATAAAATGTAAAAAAAACAGAATATTATTATTATATACAATATCAACATAAATTTGAATAGGCTATACTATCCTATAGTAGGCTCTAGCCTACTATAGTGTTATAATCATGGTTTCCAGTGACTTCTGAGCAAACCAGTCAAGTAATAAAACAGTATCATTTAAATATGAATAAGTTATCAATCATTTAATTGATTACCGTAATTTCTGGTAATATGCAATATGATGACAAAATAGTGTATCTATGAGAATCTGCAGACTTCAATCAATGTTTGAAGCAGAAATAGCTTTATTATCACAGCTTGCCAATGTGATGACGTAATGAGTGGTGTCCCATTTCCTAGGCGACTGTTTTCAACCCCTACGGCGGGTTCACACATACGCCTAGAGTGACGCTTTAAGCAACGCATAAAATTTAGGCGTCCTTGTTAACAGATGAGAGCGTTCACACAGACCGCTGCCACGCTGCGCTGAAGCCACGCTCTCGCTGCGCCTACGCTGCGCTGCATTTATCGTTTAGGCGTCTGTTCTATTTTTCAGCATCTAGGCGCGCTGAACTGTCAAGCTATGCAGGAAGTGAGCAACAAGAATGGCAAAGAGCGTCCTGTTTCCAATTTCAAATTAAAATATTATTAATCACATTGTTGGCTGTTGTTTCTGACGACTTGGGCCATATTTTCTACCGAGTTTGCTCAAAAGGGAGGGTTGAGCGCGAATTAACGAGTGCATAGTAGGAGAGCTGTCCTTCATGTGTTCCTCTATTTACGTCTTTTCTGTCAGATGTATATATACCCCCCCTGTCTCAATGCATGTATCACTCATGGTGTTGACTCATAGTCACATGATTACCCGAGGGAAAATAACAATTACAGCCGGCCAGGAAATAGACAGACATTGTCACTTGCACATTACAATAAAAAAGAGGTTTATGTTACTCACCCATGCTATAAATCAGATCTGAAAAGTGTAAAAAACCGCTGCTCATGTGATCAGCGTAGCGCAGAGCGGGGCTTCAGTGTGGCGTCCTGTGTGAACGCAAATAGGAGCCTAGCATGCATGAAGCGATGCCTATATGCGTAGGCATAGCTTAAAGCGTAGCTTTAAGCATCGCTCTAGGCGTATGTGTGAACCCAGCGCTACGCCTTGTGGCTCCGTTTTGAAGGACAAGGGGGAAATGCGAGGGGCACTCAAAAAATAAGGGGTAGGGGTCAAATAAGAATTGGGATTAGGCCATAGATTCTTTGGACAAAGATATGATATTTGCTGATATCACAAAGTCTACCACAATATTATTTTGATTCAATTCAGGGGTCTGTGATTGATATGACACGATATATGCCCATTTAACAGAATCAGCTACGTGATGTGGAGGGTGTGTGGTTAGATGGTTTCTCACCTGTGTGGACTCTCATGTGTCTCAACAGAATTCCCCTGCGGTCAAATCTTTTACCACCTGACTGAGGTTCACTAGTCTCCTTCCAATCATCACTGTCTTCCCTTTCAGGTTCAGCAGAGTCTGAAGTCTTGCCATGACTAGTTGGTTGTAAATAATGACCTAGATCTAAGTTAATGGCTGGTTCTGATACTGCACAGTCCTCTCCATCAGCTTCTGTTTTTATCTGTTCAGTTGAGCTGCTGGCTAGAGGCTCTGCCACTCTGTTCTCCTCAATTTGGCTTTGATGAAGCAGTGAGGACTTAGGTTTCTCTTCCTCATCTTCACTCTTCACAGGAACATGGGTGAATTGGAACTTGGTGATATCAACCTCCTCGAGTCCTGGAAGCTGCTCGCCCTCCTGACTGGTTCGGAGTCCCTCCTGTTCGTCTTTAATGTGTGGGGGCTCTGGGTCCTCCTGAAGCTGCTCTCCCTCCTGACTAGTCCAGAGTTCCCCCTGTTCCCCTTTTAAGTTACTGATGCAGAGTTCCCTCTGTTCCTCTTTAATGAGTGGGGGCTTTGCGTCGTCCTGAAGCTGCTCTCCCTCCTGACTGGTGCAGGGTTCCCTCTGTTCCTCTTTAATGTGTGGGGGCTTTGAGTCCCCCTGAAGCTGCTGTCCCTCCTGACTGGTACGGTCAAGAGGGAGGAGGACGAGGTGGGTACCGCTCAGGGTATAGTAAATACGCTGCACCTGATAGGTGCAGAGTTCACCCCGTTCCTCTTTAATGTCTGGGGGATTTGAATCCTCCTGAAGCTGATCTCCCTCCTGACTGGTCCAGAGTCCCTCCTGTTCCTCTTTAATATGTGGGGGCTCTGGGTCCTCCTGAAGCTGCTCTCCCCCCTGATTGGTCCAGAGTCCCTCCTGTTCCTCTTTAATCTGTGGGGGCTCTGGGTCCTCCTGAAGCTGCCCTCCCCCCTGATTGGTCCAGAATCCCTCCTGTTCCTCTTTAATCTGAGGGGGCTCTGGGTCCTCCTGAAGCTGCTCTCCCTCCTGACTGGTCCGCAGTTCCTCTTTAATGTGTGGCGGGTCTGGGTCTAGAAGCGCTGCTTCTCTGTTCTCCTCAGTTTGGCTTTGATGAAGCTGTGAGGACTGAGGTTTCTCTTCATCATCTTCACTCTTCACAGGAACAGGAGTGAAGTCTGGAGGTACAAATGAAATACACACTTTTTTTTTTACATTAAGGAACACTACCTAAACGTGTTGCCATTACTTCATAATGTTAATGGGAAAATTATTGAGGGGTACCAAAGACTGTCAGCTGTAGCTTGCTGCTGATTGCTGCCCCTAAATCAGAATGACAAGATCTATCAATCCTGTCTCTCAATTACGAAAATATAGGGGGTTCAAACTAAAGACTAACCACAAATACCAAACCTAGCCTGGTAAAGCAGCCGGTCACGTGAACTCACATTTCATTTTGTGGTAGAACGAAATGAAATGTGAGTTCATGTGACCGACTGGTTTACCAGGCTGAGCCAAACCTCAGCTTCCCAGACAAGCTTGATGCAGGAGCTATGGAATATCACAAACTGTGTGCGATGTGAAATGGGAAATCACAAAAAGTGTGGACCAAAGCAGCTCAAAAGGCAATAGTATACAAAGTGAAAAAAGGGGAAGCTACTTGGAGTTTTAAGGCAATATTTAATAAGAAGTAATATATCTGTGTACAAGCAGTTACAAAACAGAATATATCTTTGATATGGGCAAACAAAACGCAAGGCGTTTCAACCACGCAGGTGTTCCTCAGCAGTGAAATAACAATGAAATGTCACAAACCTGCTCTTTGTCGGCGCACTTCAGGACCTAAAGCATCCAGCAGCTTTTGTTGGCGTTGTTTCGAACGTGTGAACATTTTCACACGGTGACAGCAACTTTTCCAACCAAATTATTTACTGACTGTAGCTATAGCTAGCCTACTTCGGTCCAACACAGCTTCATCGCGTCTCACGTTAGCATCCACCATGACGAATTTCCACATGGTCTTTCGGGGGAAATGGGCCTCCTTCTTCGAGGCTTCGAGGTAGGCTACGAAATAATCTAGCTTATTGCTCCCTCTGCAGGTCAATGTATGTAAACACATGGGTTTTGGTCTGTGGTTGTTCCTACAAAAGCGATATTGATCCATGAAGCCATGTTAGCGTTCACGTACGTAACCATAATGTATTTCAATGTCAGCTATTAACATTAATTCAGTTGGTTAATGAAATCGCTGTGAGCTGTCAAAATGGACTTCCTCCAGGGCGTGTTCTGCCCCAAGTGCAGTGGAGTACAAGGGAAGGAGGGGGTCTTGGGGTGACATTTGACACAGAAAAAAGATCACAGTCATCATCACACACAAGTGGGCAAGGTTTCCCTTAATTCTCTTTGACTGCAGTTGCTGAAATCAAATAGCACTATGTTCCTCTTTCTAAATATAAATCATTATACACAGGCAGGCAACGTAATCAGGTAAGTACGGTGGTCACTGGTCAGTACTTATTGGAATCTTTTTGACAGTGCATCATGCGCCTGCGCAGTAGACGGAGCCAGGAAGCATGCTACCAGTCACGTGACAATTGTGTGAGCTACAATACAACATAGCACTTCCTTATGTAACTTTCAAAATAAGCTGATTTTAAAAGTAGGCCTATCCATTAAGGGAGAAAGTAAGTTAAAATAAAATGGTTTGTTTCCAAAAAGTCCGCCTCACAGCACGTGTTCATAGCAAAGTAATTATGTGGTGGTAGCGTTTTCTGCCATTGCCAAATTTCCTTTCATGAATGATATTTCAAATAAAAGCTATTCTTTAAGATATGTGTACAATATGTTATATTTACAATAACCCTGCTCCTCGTGGAAAGAATACATTGGAAATAAATGACAAATTGACTATGTGTATGTTACCATTCTAAAAACCCAATAGAATGAAATCCATCACAATGAGGAGGGCCACTAGAAAAGGATGAATCTGTGCCCACTTGATAAAATACCTCTAATACTTGTGTTTGAGCTGTGAATTGAAAACAGCCTGCTTTGGAGGTCAGTAAATAACAGTAATAAGCATAAGTTATCTCTTAATTACAGAGAGGGATGGGCAAACGACATATGGTCTAAACCTAAGCTTAGATCATATGTTCAGATGAAGCAGCGTTTTGGTCCTGAGCCCTATGTCACTTCCTTTCTAACCAGAAACCAGAGGTCTTTATGTGCTCAGCTGAGAATTGGTATTCTGCCTCTTGCCATTGAAGTAGGGCGGTTCACAGCTATACCAGAAGAGAACAGGATATGCAATGTCTGTGATCTAAAGGATGTTGAAAATGAGTTTCATTTCATGTTTTATTGTACTTTATATGATGATTTGAGGATTTCCTTATTTGACGAAATGCAAAAGCAAAGACCTGAGCTCTTCTGGGCAGATGATGGCCAGAAGTTGGAGTGGTTGTTTAAGACTGAGGTATTTAAGACTGCTAACTTTATCTCTAGGGCCTGGAATAGAAGGCAAGCACAGCTCTTTAAGTAGGTTCAGGTGGTGGTTTTCATGCTGTACAACTTTACTGTATGTACTTTGGGTGTTTTCTGTTGGTTTTATGTTTTGATCATTGTTTGTTTAAATGATGAACAGTAAAAGTGTCCTGTAAGCCCATGTGGGCTGGGCTTCATTCGAAGCATGACACTTAAATAAAGAAAATCAATCAATCAATCAATCATAACAGTCAAGCATGGACCGTTTGATAGGCGGGAGTTTGTAATAGTGTGGTGCTGCCATCTGCTAGAGGACTGAGCTCCCCATCAGTCAAATCTCCATCCGTATGGTGGTGGCTGCCTTTTTGCTCTCTTGTGGCTGCTGCACAGAAAAGAAACAAAGACGTGGTGACACAGTGAACCATCTCAACATCATTCTACTTATCAAGCTGAGCAGCAGCTAAATACATTTTAATTGGGCTGTGTGAAAGCTACCTTGTGCATGCGGCGTCCATCTGTCTCAGGGTCTCTGTCAGTGAATTCTACAGCATGTCCTCCTCCTCTGGTTTTAAACACCAGACCCTGTAAAGACAAAGACAAGGGAAAAGACAAAAGGATGCATTAGGTGCATTGTGTCCACCACAGACCCTTCCAACAGGCTTCCAGTGTCAAAGAATGGACATGTTGCACCACATTGACCTGCTATGCGCTGAGAATGTGCTACTTGGTGCAGTTTAAAACATTTCAATTTGTGTCTAAAACCTTCCCTGTTTCAGCTTATTTACCTTGATGAGTTGGGTCTGGATCTCACCATCGGAGGAGGCAACCTCCTGATGTGTGATCATGTACTTTCTGACACTTGGACAGGGACTTCTCGCTGATGGGGGCAGATACCGTGATGGAATTCTGGAGGATGGGCTGCAAAACTCTATCCAGGTCCAGGGTGGTGGAGGGCTTGTGGTCCATCCATTTCTCATTGTGACCAACAGAGCGGGACCAGCGGGACCACCGGTGCAGCGGTGAGGGTATCGCCATCTACACAGATCAAGAGTGGAGGAGAAATGAGTGAGTGTAATTTTGACTAAGGAAGTGTTGGTTCTAAATGATGGGACATGTTATCTTCTCACCCTTGTCTCAACAGATGTCCAATCACCATCCATATAATTGCCCTCCTTGGTGCAGCTGCCTTCTGGTGCTCTCCTTCACAGAAACAAAGACATGGTGACACAGTGAAGCTGCCTTCTGGTGCTCTCCTTCACAGAAACAAAGACATGGTGACACAGTGAAGCTGCCTTCTGGTGCTCTCCTTCACAGAAACAAAGACATGGTGACACAGTGAAGCTGCCTTCTGGTGCTCTCCTTCACAGAAACAAAGACATGGTGACACAGTGAACATTCTAAACATCATTATCTCCATCCAACCATCCATCGTCAGGACTGTCTCTCTGTCTGTCCTTCACATAGTTCTCTCCACAACTGTTGGTCTGATTGACTTCAAACTGAGGGGGTGGACTGAGTGCAGAGCGCTGCTTTTGTGCAATTTGGACGCGCAACACATTCAATCCTTTATATTTATTTATATAAAAGTGAGCAAGTGGGCAATATCTGCCTGTGTTTCAATTTCTGTCCCACTGATGATGTCACAATGCCTATGACATCATCAGTGAGAAGATGATTTTGGTCAACAATGTCACTGGATGATATGTCTGAACATGGCCTTAGATTCAGATGGCATGGTGTGCAGATTTTAATAACATGTGGGTCGTCCTTACCATGACAATAGGCCTTCCAAAGTCCAGTATCCAGTTTTGCACCGTGAGACAGAGCCATAGGTCCAAATGGAAGTGTAGCCTTTTCTTCTGTGGCACTTTCTCCTTCGCAACAGGTTGGCTGTCAACAGATGTTTACAGTGGCTGCAGGTCATGCAACACAACCTCATGTACAGCAGCAAATAACAATAGGTGGTTGTGTGGGGAATACTGTGGTATAGGACACCATACTAGTGCACTCAATTCCCGTTTAAATAGCCTACATTTTCCTCTGCTATCCTTTGCTTGCCATGTTAAACGTTAGTCTGCTAATCTCATATTAAGGAAGAAAAGCACTGTGTTTACAGATATTTGAGTGGTTAGGTGTGTTTACAGTGTGCCCACTGGCCCCAGCTGTCTCTCCTGTGTCCCCAGTACTTTATCTCCCTCTCTTGTGTGCACTGTCCATATACACATACTAAACAGTGCTTGGATTTCTCATGCTCCTTTAAAAACAACAACAAACAAAAACATACCAAATCACATACAGTATAGGAATGTGTGTGTTAATTGTGTGCGCAGTTGTGTGCATATACACTTTTTTTTAACCCCTAAGATCATGTTTAGAACATCATAGTCAAGATGATTTTCACAAAGAAACGTCAAGACCTTTAGATGTACTGATGCCTTTGTCTTTGTGGTGCTTCTCCAGGCTCTGTCTCAAAGATCTAGCCCCTATCTTACTGCTCAATTGGTCTTACGGTCAGTCACATCATGCAAACGAGAGCAGAGCATAGATATGACAACAAAACACTGACTCAAAAGCTTATATTACACACAAACCTATTTTGTGTTGTCTGGAAGTCGTTGCCTTGACGTTTTCGTACAGCCTGCATTCTCGGTTCAGTGGTGTTTGGGGTATTTCTGTCTGCCTCCACAAACTGTCTGCAGTGCGGTGGTGAAAGAAAAGTTCAGCTGCTCACGCTGTCACCTGGCTGTCAGTCGATCACTTCCTAGTTGCTGCCTTGGTCCCGCCCATCCGCTCATTCTACCAATCATATTGCAGCGGAAGAATTCTGAGAATTTCTTCTTCTTCTATGGTGTTTTGCGGCAGTTTGCATCCTTTAAGTTGCATTACCGCCTCCTTCTGGATTTATCCATCCACTGTTTCCCTAATCAGCAGTGTTTCTCAAAGTGGGGTACTACAGGGAGGACCCCCAGGAGGTCATTGAGGGGGTTCCTACGGGCTACATAAGACAAAAAAAATTGGGAACCACTGCATTCAGCTGTATTAATTCTCTGGACGTTCCCTCTGGACTTTTAGTAGCTGTTCCCAAACAGCTGATTCCTACAGAAGCACCCTCTTGTGACATCACTTGTGCTGGACGTTCTGCTGGGACTGACATCACAGGAGGCAGTTCCATTTCAGGAACAGTGGTCAGCTGCTTTACAAAAACCAGCCTAGATGAGCTGTGTGATTTAACCACCCCTTCCCCCCCTGAAAATCGCATTGCTATAACACCCCTCCCACATAAAGTTCCTCAGACAGGGCTTCCCAGTCTTGAGCACCCCTGCAGAATAGAATAGGCCAGAACAGCATAGAATAACATTTTGCATTAGAGACTGCAATGCAAAATGCTATTCTATTTGCAGTGCAACAGATTAAAAAGCCAGAAAATATCCAAACCAAATCTCGAGAAAGTAAATTGAGATCTTTCACTCCTTACTGAACAGAATGTGCAGTGTTCCTGTGCTACCAGTTTTGAACACTAGACGGCACCAATGGACTTGGTTTTAACAAACAAGAGACCAATAAGCCTCAAAGCCTCATCAGTATCATGCACGGCAGTATATATATATATATATATATATATATATATATATATATATATATATATATATATATATATATATATATTGTTTAGTCTATTACTAAGTGCTAAAATCTTCTTCTTTTTTTCAAAATAGGTGGAACATTGCAAATGGGTTTTGATAATTCCACCTGTTTCCAATGCAAATCAATACAGATTAAACATTACATTACATACACACAAAAGCGTGGGGGGTTCATGTTTTTCTGTTGTCTTGTCAGTTTTGTTTTATTCTGTTTTGAAAATATAAAACATGGAGATCTATTTGTAATGTACCTTTGGAGAAAAAAAATGACTACACACAGACTTTGAAATTATAACCTATTTTATTATTACAACACATTAAACAATAAACACAGTCTTTACAATAGTACAAAAAATTCACAGTATATATTATTTACAGTATTTTCATGGATATACAAGGAATTAATCCATTGACTCTAAGGCATTATAAGGATTATTATGCAGCTTTAATATAAACAATCAATCAATCAATCAATCAATAACCATCCAGTAGGTGGGGTAATGCAACACTGAAGTCACTGTCTAGTAGTGCAATTAGTAATTAGTCTGCAATTTTCACCACAATTATATTAATTTCAAAAATGTATTCAACAAAAAAAAACTCATATGTATTCCGGTGAATCACTATAACATTTTTGGTGGATTTTTTTTCTGTCATGATGACATCACAGCAGACATTCGAATATTCGTGGAAAACCCCAGAATATAAAAATAGATAGATAGCGTAGAACCAGACAGCACACAAAAAAACAGAATATGAGGAGAAGAATGAATGGGTTGTGAATTCATTCACAAAAAAATATTTTTAATAATTTTCAGACAAAACAATTTGTCTGTAAATATGCGTGTAAAGCTGTGTTCACACCGAGATATTTATTTTTCTCTCTGTCGCTTGATTCAACCCTTTGGAATCGCTCTGTTGCTGTGTTTAAATCGCTCGTCAACAGGCACAATAATTGACGGACATCTGGGGGCTATAACGTTACGCAATATCATGATGTCTGTCCACTACGAGCCACCGTAGGTGTTTACAAACTAAGCCTATCAGCGTGCTCTATACCGGTAGTACAGACTTCCCTTCATGTCAGCTGTCAGCCTGTCAATCAGCTGTCAATGCGGTTTGTTGCCACACAATAAACCTGGGGTTTGTTCCAAGCCAGTGTGATCCTTGACTCACTCTCACACGGCAGCCAATCAGCGTTGAACAGCGAAATTTCGCTCGAGTTGGGATATTACATCTCGGGCGACGAGCGAATTCTCGCCCTATCGCTCTGTCTCTGTTGCTCGGACAGAGACAGAATCGCTCGTTTGCATTGACTTTGTAATGTAAACTCGATGCCAGCGAAAAACTTGAATAGGTCGGTGTGTGAACGCACCTTAAGTGCAGCATAAATACATACTGTACTCATTCAAATAGTGGATGCTCGCACAAAGAAAAGTGGACAGAGCTTTGGAGCAATAGTTATGGGCTAACTACCTCTAGCCAGCTCTCTGCTGTTCATCATGTTCATCATATCATCTCACAGTCAGTCAGTCCATCAGTCAAATCTCCATCCGTATGGTGGTGGCTGCCTTTTTGCTCTCTTGTGGCTGCTGCACAGAAAAGAAACAAAGACGTGGTGACACAGTGAACTACTTATCAAGCTGAGCAGCAGCTAAATACATTTTAATTGGCTGTGGAAAGCTACCTTGTGCATTTTATTTTTTATTTTTATTTTTATTTATCCTTTATTTAAAGAGGAAGGTCCCATTGAGATACAATATCTCTTCTGCCAGGGAGTCCTGGTCAAGATGGACAGCAAAAATAAAAGGTTTCATGTAAAAAAAAAAATACAAACAGGGACAAATAACATCACAGAATACACACAGAAACACAACAAGCAAACACAAACTACAAGGATTAAAGGCTAAAAAGAAGGGCTAAAAAGAAACTTGACAATCGCACATTTCTCATGCAATGACATTGTTCTGTAAAAACAGATTTTAGAGTATTTTTAAACATGTCAAGAGGGGGTAAAGATGTCATGTTGTAACTCGTTCCAGGCATGTGGTGCATGAAAGGAGAAGGAAGATTTACCTCTGCTCTGTTCGGCTTTTGGGGGCCAAGAGAGAATTCAAACTATTTCGAGGGCAACTTAAAGTGGTGGCCACACTGCCTTTAGTATTTACAGGGAGACTTGAAACAGTGTCTAAGCCTGCATTGATAAAATGCCTATTAAAGGCATCTGCTATATTCTGTTTACCCTTAATTTCACTGTGGTTTACCTTTAAAAGCTCAGGAAGAGTGGGAGGTGACACAGACCCTGATGAGGATTGAACCAATTTCCAAAATTTCCCTCTTGTCTCAGGGTCTCTATGTCAGTGAATTCTACGGCATGTCCTCCTCCTCTGGTTTTAAACACCAGACCCTGTAAAGACAAAGACAAGGGAAAAGACAAAAGGACGCATTAGGTGCATTGTGTCCACCACAGACCCTTCCAACAGGCTTCCAGTGTCAAAGAATGGACATGTTGCACCACATTGACCTGTTATGGGCTGAGAATGTGCTGCTTGGTGCAGTTTAAAACATTTCAATTTGTGTCTAAAACCTTCCCCGTTTCAGCTTATTTACCTTGATGAGTTGGGTCTGGATCTCACCATCGGAGGAGGCAACCTCCTGATGTGTGATCATGTACTTCTGACACTTGGACAGGGACTTCTCGCTGATGGCGGCAGACACCGTGATGGAATTCTGGAGAACGGGCTGCAAAACTCTATCCGGGGCCAGGGTGGTGGAGGGCTTGTGGTCCATCCATTTCTCATTGTGACCAACAGAGCGGGACCAGCGGGACCACCAGTGCTCCTTGGTGCGGCTGCCTTCTGGTGCTCTCCTTCACAGAAACAAAGACATGGTGACAGTGAACATTCTAAACATCATTATCTCCATCCAACCATCCATCGTCAGGACTGTCTCTCTGTCTGTCCTTCACATAGTTCTCTCCACAACCTGATTCTGATTGACTTCAAACTGAGGGGGTGGACTGAGTGCAGAGCGCTGTTTTTGTGCAATTTGGACGCGCAACACATTCAATCCTTTATATTTATTTGTATAAAAGTGAGCAATATCTGCCTGTCTGTTTCAATTGTTGTCCCACTGATGATGTCACAATGCCTATGACATCATCAGTGAGAAGATGATTTTGGTCAACAATGTCACTGGATGATATGTCACAATGTCTATGACATCATCAGATATGATATAGGCACTGATGATGCCATAGGCATTGTGACATCATCAGTGATGTCATAGCCATTGTCGCATCATCAGTGAGTGTCTGTCGTTCACATTTGTGTGGAAAGCTACCTTGGGCCTGTGGTGGGCTCCTGCATCAGGCTCTCTATTTCTGTGAACTGGACCGCTCGCCCTCCTCCTCTGGTTTTCACGACCACACCCTGTACAGAAAAAGAATAGGGGAAACAAACAGGAGGCATTAGGTGCATTGTGTCCACCGCAGACCCTTCCAACAGGCTTGTTGCACCACATTGACCTGCCATCGGCCGAGCATGTGCTGCTTGGTGCAGTTTAAAACATTTCAATGTGTGTCCAGAATACAGTATCTTCACCATTTCAGCTGATTTACCTTGATGAGTTGGGTGTGGATCTCACCACTGGAGGCCATCGGCTGATGCGTGAGCACATATTTATTACACCTGGACAGGGCCTTCAAACTGGGGGCAGCAGACACTTTGGTTGTAGATTTGGGGCAGACGGGCTGCAAAATTGACCCCAGGTCCAGGCTGGTGGAGGGGTTGTGTTGCATCCATTTTTTACGACCAGCAGAGGGGGCCCGGCGATGCTGGTGCCAGTATGCTGGCAGTGGACTCCTCTACTCGGAACAAGAGTGGAGGAGAAATGAGTGTCATTTTTACTGCATGGAGAGTGGTCTCAACAACATTTAGCCTTTATGTCCAATGATTCCATTAAAGCTTACAAATGACACTGTGCTTGCTCCCTCAAAAAACAAGCGCAAGTTAAATCTATGATATATTAAAGTCAAAGAGAGCAGGATGTTAATAGGTTAGTAAACACTATATTATTATAAACATTTTCACATTTAAGCTGTGGCAAAACATGAGCAAAGAGTGAAAAACACAACACCATCATCAGCTCCTGACAGCTAAGGAAGTGCACTGACCGTGTTGGTTCTCTTGAAGGTAGGAGGGGGGGACCGGACTTCATCCTCAGCACAGCCTCTCCTGACCTGTCTGTCCACAGGCCCTGAAGGGATGGGGAACTTCCTGGTTGTTGTAGGGGAATTGTTAGCCTGGCTGCTGTCCGGGGCTGCCCACTGCTTCCCTGCACTGATGCAGGAGGCTGCAGATGCAGTGCTAGGGGTGGGGGAAGGGGGCCTTGGCCACGCCCTGCCCTCCAGAACGCCATTGGTTCTGGCTGCTAGTGACCGAGTGACCTTTGACCTGACATGGAGGTCATCATTAAAGCACTGTGGAGCAGACACAGAGTGGAAAGACTGTCACTGCATAGTTACATACACTCAGTACACAGACATCAAAGTAGTCCAGAGCATATACAGTACATGGCTGTTTTACACTATGTGTTTTATGTGTGTATGGACATGTATGCGTTTGGCCTATGAAATGAATGCTATTTTTATGTTAGAGACTCACCTGATTGTATTGTGACCCAATTTCGACGGGGGTACCATCCATGTTGGCGACGCAGGGCAGCGGGCAGCACTCGCTGCACTCTGGGTGAGTGACCACTTTGCAGCCACGGCACACCAGAGTGGTCTTCCCACACCTGATCCTCTCCCCACAGGGCTCACACTCACAGTACTCGCACTTATTGACCTTAGGGAGAAACAAGACAAGACTTAGTCAAGATAGTGGGCCGACAGCGGGAAAACATAGTGTTCAGTGAAACCTGGGGAACACACTGAGTTTTGAAAATAAGCTCTTTGATCAACATAATACTGCAAGACGCGTGGCCTAGTAGCAGCTTCACCTGCGTTTAAAGTACCATTAAGTACAGTGATAAACAATGTGTACTTCTTCAGTTCACTCCAGTGCATTCAAGATTCAAGATTCAAGATTCAAGATTCAAGATTTATTAAGTGTCCCAAAAGGGCAAATTGGATTGCAAAAAGCGTAGTACAAAGTACATACATACAAACAAATAAGACAATAAAGACATTATAAAAACAGTCTAGAGCAGCAGTTTAAAGTGCAACACAACAATTAAAGTGCAAATGACAACAGTAGCAACGATCTAAAGTGCACAGTAGAGATATAAAGTGCATGGTAGCAAAGGCGAGTGACATTTAAATGCTTTAACGCACTGTATAGTGGATGGTAAACATTTGCTTTGCATCACCACAAAAGCACTACAGTAGAACTACGCTAAATAAAGAAAACAGCCAAATACAGAAGACACAGAGGTGAAACTGCTTCTAATCTTCCTGTCATACAAGTGTCTATCTGATCGATCAGATAGACACTTGTAGGAAGATTAGAAGCAGGTTGAATATAACCAGAATTATCCTTGAATCAGAAAAGAAAATGTGCTTTTCGACTATGATTAAATGACTCTTCCACATAGGTGGCATTCTTACAGTTTTGGAGACAAGCTGATGAGGCCGGAGCCTGCCGTTGTTCTGCAGAGTTCTGCTCTCATGATCGCTCTCTGATTCTGAGTCCCACTCCATGGCAGCTGCACAGGGGAGATAGAAAATACATATAAGCTCTGGTATCCAACATACCAATACCATCTTTTCATCACGGTAAATTCTATGAGTTCTTGGTTCCGTAGTTATTAAGGAGACCATTTACACACAGCGTCAGGAACATTTTTAAGGGTAAATATAATAGATTGCATAATAGAAATCCAACCAGTTTCTCTCCTGATAAGGAGCAGAGCAAGTAGCATCAGCCTCAACAGATCATGACCACCGTTTCAAATTTGTAATTGCATTTCTTTCATAGTAACGTTAAATCGCTGCATGGGTGAGTGACACTGCAGCAGCCAATATAGCCTACTACTGTACTACTAGAGATGATGACTTTTAAAAGTGAAGAAAAAACAATGTTAATATCTGCTTTACTACTTAAATAATGTCATATTATATGCATAAAGTGATATATAGCCCCATAATTAATGTGTCATATTATTATGCTCTGCTGCATAATGGGTGATATTCATTCATCTTTCCCAAGTATTTGCCAAGCCTGCCGGCTTCGGTGCGAGCAGCTAAACTGGCCCGGGACACTTCCTCTTCTGACCGTCACAAACCAGCGTGCATAGACGACCGCCACCTAGTGTGTGTGTGTTAGTATCATGACTTCAGAAACAACAACTAGCTACTAATACTGCTACTACTAGACTACTACTACTACTACGTCATTTCAAAGGGTAGCTATTTAGGAAGCTACCAACTACTTCACCATGGAAGTAGCTGAAACTACAGCAAAGCTACCCTAAAATAATACAATAGCCTACAAAAAAGCACAATGCCAGCAAAAATATGCCTCTCAATTGACACCCAATACATTCATTTTTGTTGTTGTAATCAAACCTGGGTTCTTCTGGGTTTTGTCTTATCATTATCAGACAAATAAACATTAAAGACTTTACTAGCATTGGTTATGGTTAGGGTGAAGAATCTCAGGGCAAGCCAATCAGAGGCAGCTGAGGCTGTGTGTCTTGCGCTAGGATTGGTTGAGGTTAGGGTGAAGAATATCAGGGCAAGCCAATCAGAGGCAGCTGAGGCTGTGTGTCTTGCGCTAGGATTGGTTGAGGTTAGGGTAAGAATGGCAAGCCAATCAGTGGCAGCATAGGCTGTGTCTTGTCAAGAAGTACAGTAACGTTAGTGGGATCCTGGCTGACTCCACGTTCTGTGATGTCTTCAAAGCGATCAGGATGAAAGAAAAAAGTGTAACTTGACTCATTACGCAAACATGAATGTAGTTGAACTACCAGCAAGCTGCTGCAAAATGTAGTTAAACTCACCGAGCTATAGCCTACTACGTAGTTCAAATACATGCAATGTAACGTTAGTACTTCGTACAGCTGGCGTAGCCACGGGTGTGCCAGGGTGCTCCTGTGCCACCCAAACCCAAAGAGGCAGCTGGCACAGACAAAAAAAACGGGGGTAAAAAATAAAGTTTTTTGTTTGTTTGTCCCCCAGAGCATCATGGGAAACTAGCTAAGCTGTCTAGTAAAGTAAACAAATGCAGCGCCAAATCAAGAAGAAATGAAACAGAGCTCGCTTGTAAGCTTTTTCGACAAAGGCAAGAAATGTCGCATTGACGAGGAAGATGACTCGTCGCCCTCCCCCTCAACAAGTGCGGCTTCACGGCTTGTAGTTGTAGTGCACCACCCGTTCCGTTCCTGCACCTGTATTGGTGGTGGACAGTGTGGAGAGACAGACGAAGATGAAGATGATTCAGCCGTTACTGTAATGACAGCGGGGGACGCAGGTTTGTGCAGCGGCAGCAGCAGACCCAGAGCAGAGGACACTAACGCTACTGCTTCTATCTGCTAATAATGAGTGCAGCGAAAAGGAGCAAACATTGATGGTTTATGGTTATATGGACCTATCTTCATATTCCTCTAAATCTGGCTTGAAAAGGCCCATTTTGTTTTTGTGGTGGTTCGCCCCCTGGCACACCCTGTCTGTCTTTCTGTGGGTTACATGCTGCCACTCCGACGTGCTGCCACTCCGACGTTCTGCCACTCCGAAATATCGGCACTCCGAAAGGGGGTCTATATTCCCCGTTTTTCACTAACCTCTCCCAACCCCCACGCCAAACCTAACCTCCCCCTATGCCTAAACCTAACCTCCCCCAGACCCTAACCCAAAACCTAACCTCTCCCACCCCCACGCCTAAACCTAAGGTCGGCATTGCGGCTTCTAAGGTGAACGACCGCCAGTCCGAATGATGGAAGTTAACGTTCGGAGTGGCAGCATGTCGGAAAGGCAAAGGAACCCCCTTTCGGTTGCACATCACCCAATGTGCCAAGTGTGGCTACGCCAGCACTGTCTGGAGGCGAGGCCGAGGGCGTTAGTTACGGTTAGGTGTTGCAAACTTAATAACGGTGATTAACCTCATGTAACGACCAACCAAACGAATGAGGCCTAGCTAGCTAATGTTAAAAACGATTAATAGCCGTTAGGGTTTACAACACCTAACCGTAACGTAAATAACGCCCTCCGCCTCGCCTCCAGACAGTAGTGCACAAAGTACTAACGTTACATTGCATGTATTTACCGTTTTCATAAAAGTCCATCTGAAACACCGAGCAAGAAAAAGACGAACAGAGGCGCATCGACTAGCGTTAGCTAACTGCTAGCTAAGTTAACCAAACAAGCAGCCTAAACGTACGGCTCAAAATGACACTGTTTGATATATCCACAATTTAAATCAAACAATTGTTCTTCGCCTTACTTGGTCCTGCAGGGTCTTGGTCCATAAATCTCAAATGAAATCGTCTTCTTTCGTCTTAAGCTGTGGTGTGGCTTGAGGAGAGTTTTGAACTGGTGTTCACCGTCTGCACTCTGAACTCAAACTGAAGTTGAACTGGAAATCTTATTGATTTGAATATGCCTTATGCGTGTGCGTGAGCTGATTGGTCACGTTCACGCGCAAACACTGTGACCCGATTGGCCCACGCACGGTCGCCAACGTCACATTACGTCCTGCTTCAGCCTGCGTACCAAGTGACTTTCATCCACAATTTATTTTCCCATAGACATTTCGTAAAATGCGTATAAAAATAGTTTTACTTGTTCAAACCTATATACATATATATATATATATATATATATATATATATATATATATATATATATATATATATATATATATATATATATATATATAGTGGTAATCTTATCAGACTGTGTGCAACCTTCCTCATCAGACAATGATACCTGACTCACATGGCACACACTGAATTATAATGTGCTCATATAAGCATATGTCCACAATTGTGCTTGATGGCTGTGATAAATGACTATAGTGGGAATACCCAAGTTACTGATGTTTAGGGGGCAAATATTATGGAAACCATGTCAATAATCGATGGTCCAAGTGATGTACGTTATTATGTTATTATTTGGCAAGTTATTCATGGTATAGTTTCAAGTTAAAGGAATAGTTCACCCAAAAATGAAAAACCAGTGTTTCAACTGGCATTGGGGGTGAGTAGATAGTGACTGGATTCTCATTTGCAGCCCACTACTGCACCCCCACATCCTGGCCCACAGCATCAGTAGCACTTAATTACCTCAGAGTACAGCAGGACAGGCAGTGGACAGAAGGAAGTCTGCAGCTCCGGTTCAACACCCTCATCATCCACAGTCTGTCCGCCCAAAGTTGCCAGCTCAGAGGCAGTTGTTCCCTCAGCAGGCATCTCCACCTACCTACCTCTGCCCCTCTGACTGACAAGCTTGAGGACAAATTACACCATCAGTGATGTCATCACATATGATGCTTGCTTGGCATAATAGCGAATTCACTCTTGTTGTATTGAGTTCATTTGTTATATTTATTTTATATAATTTTTTCATTCATTTCTTTGTGTGTGTTACGGATATACGTGTGTGTCAGGTACACATTTTGTAATAAATTTGCACTATAATTTCTACAGCTGTACTTTTGACTTATTTCTACCAAAAATATCTGTAACAACACAAGTCAAGCAAAGTAGCCTATTGCTTTGTGCAAGCCCAAGCAGAAAATGAAATGATGAGAAAATGTACATCAACAAAACACTATTGCAAACCGTCCATCATGTGTACTTTGTGCTTCAGGAGATCCCGAGGTCTTTTAAAACATTTGCAATTATCAATAGACTCAGATTCCATGGACTTTACAATGCATTTAAATCCAGTGAGAGTAACTAGGTCCTACAGTATATTCCACCCAAATACTACTTTTTGTCCAAGTACTTATAGTTTTAAAGGTATATTCCACCCAAACAGTACTTTTTGTCCAAGTACTTAGGTTTACTCCAGCCAAATACTTCTGCCTAAGTACTTATGGTTTTAAAGGACAGAATATACCTTCAAAACTAAATGTACTTGGACAGAGTAGTATTTAGGTGGAATATACCTTTAAAACTATAAGTACTCAGACAGAAAGTTTGAGTAGAACATGTGTGGCGGCCTGGGAGAAGCCTTCACATGTCAGTGCTACACATTGTTGGTAATGAGCCAAAGGTCAAAACTGAGTTTTGCAGGTATTTTGAGATTTTGAGTGATTTGGTTACAACGGTTTTGGTGGAATGCCACTGTAGAAAATATGTTGTGGAATGTTTAACCCCATTTATTTTTTTTAACATTTAGACACATAACAGATTGAAATACTTGTAACTTTGGTTCTGAGAGAGCTGTCATTCAAAAAGCTATATACAGTATAGTGGAGAGTTTCTAATTTGTGGAAATATCAAACATTTTAAATCTAAAATTGTCACCGTGTGAAGGGTTTGTGCAGGCCTTTGAAAGAAGTACTTGGACATAAAGCACTAAAAGCAAAGCAGTATTTGGGTGGAATATATCTTCTAAACTTGAACATAAAGTAGTATTTGGGGAGAACATACCTTCAAAACTATAATACTTGGGTCTCTGGCTCCACAGATCCATAGTCTGGCTCTACCGACTATCTTGATTCAGCAGTCTAATTAGCTCAGTTGAACTATACTGATGATTAACTATACTCACAAACTGACCCTAGTAACTCCTGTAAATTTTGTTTATCTTATTGTAAAGTGTTACCCATATTTTTACTGACAGGTTTTCTTGTATTATGCTTGTACCCATTTTTTATTTTCATTTCATTGTTCCAAAGCCCTGTCATTCATCATATTGCTTTTTACATAATCACTTCATTGTATTTAAAGCACACTAACTCTTTAGAAAGCACTATGCCGTTAAAGTCTATTGTTATTATTAAAACTATATTTTGAGTAAAGGAACACACCGCCGATTTTCAACTAGCTTTATATCATTACAAAATCAGTAGGGGCCTATTTATAGCAGAAAACTGTAAACAGCTTTGCAGGCATTCATTTAGTTTGACAGTTATTGAGAGTTGATTTAAGCTGTGGACCAGTGATGTCATTCATGCACAAATAACGCCAAGCAGCCTCGCCGAAGTAGAGACCAGACAAGAGCACCACACTATGAGACCGCTGGCTCTGACGCACCTCATACTGTTTTTACAAGCATAGCACAGAACTGTGGCTATGTATATAATGCATGTATTGTCTCATTTGATACATTACTCATGTTTACCAAGCTGTAGGCCAGTGATACTCAACTTGTGGCCCGGGGGCCAGATGCGGCCCACGATAGGGTGCAGAGTGGCCCCCCGACCATTTTCTTATTCACAATGAAAAGTTTGACTGAGCTCCAGCTAAATTGTTAAATACCACCGTCTGCTCGCCACACAGGCACTCATGTACCTAACTAACTTAACATAACTATGCTGTGTGAACAAAATTGTCAAACTAAACTCCGGCTGACACCCCAAAAACCTACAATCCACTACTGTACAGAAAAAAAAATATCCATGTTTGTTTTGTTAACTGGCCCCTGGCCTCCTATCATTATACAAAAGTGGCCCCCGGACAAAGCAAGTTGAATATCCCTGTTGTAGGTAATGGGAGAGGAAGACCAGTTGCCCCTTTCTTTGGGGTAACATCTATTTGCTATTTTATCAGACTGAACAAAAAGGCAGTGAATTTTAACAAAGAACTTTATTTCTCAACTGTGGTGAACAAGTATGTGATGACCCCACCTGAATAAATTAACTTTTCGTGGTAAAATAATATCCATGCTCGGTGACTGATAGCTAGCTGCGTTGAACTGAGAGCACATAAATGAAAAATCAGGACAGCTGAGCTGTATGAGTGAGAAACACACAAACAGAAGGGAAAAACATTGACCCAACGAAAAATGGCCAGTGTCACCGGTAAGTTAACACCGGTGTCATCACTACTATAAACCAGTGTCACCGGTAACACCGGTGTTATCACGACTATGGGTGCCTACAGTATCTAGCATGAAACTACTTTTTTAGGGTCTGAGGCTATCTGAACCAGGTTATGTCAGGTTTCTCAGGTGAATCAGAACAGTTAACAGTTCGATCTGCTTCACTAAACACATTTAAATATTAATTTCCTGCTGTCCTTTTTCCGCCCGTTTAAATCAGAACTTTCCTCAGCTGTTCAGTTAGAAACAGGCTTAACAATGGGCCTAGCTAGATTTATCATTATCTAATTAACAACATAGAACAGAATTATATAATGAATACACACACTGTATGTACCAGGGAAACGGAGCAATTAAGGTGTTTCTCTCCTGTATGGTAAGTCATGTTACCGTTCAAATTTCCATTTTGACTACAGCTTTTAAGACAGATGGCAATTAAATGGTTACTCTGCTGTGTGGATCTCCGTGTGATTCCTCAGGCTTGATGAGTGACTGAAACTTTTGCCACAGACTGAGCAGTTAAATGGCTTCTCTCCTGTGTGGACTACCATGTGTTGCTTCAGGTTTGATAATTGACTGAAACTTTTGCCACAGACTGAGCAGTTAAATGGCTTCTCTCCTGTGTGGACTACCATGTGTCTCTTCAGGTTTGATAATTGACTGAAACTTTTACCACAGACTGAGCAGTTTAATGGCTTCTCTCCTGTGTGGACTACCATGTGTGTCTTCAGGCTTGTTGATTGACTGAAACTTTGGCCACAGACTGAGCAGTTAAATGGCTTCTCTCCTGTGTGGACTGGACTAACACGTGTCTCTTCAGGCTTGTTGATAGACTGAAACTTTTACCACAGACTGAGCAGTTAAATGGCTTCTCTCCTGTGTGGACTACCATGTGTGTCTTCAGGTGTGTTGATCGACTGAAACTTTTACCACAGACTGAGCAGTTAAATGGCTTCTCTCCTGTGTGGACTACCATGTGTGTCTTCAGGTGTGTTGATCGACTGAAACTTTTACCACAGACTGAGCAGTTAAATGACTTCTCTCCTGTGTGGACTACCATGTGTCTCTTCAGGTGTGTTGATAGACTGAAACTTTTACCACAGAGTGAGCAGTCAAATGGCTTCTCTCCTGTGTGGACTACCATGTGTTGCTTCAGGACCTTTTTAAAACCAAAACTTTTACCACAGACGGAGGAGTTAAATTGTTTCTGTCCTGTGTGGACTCTCTTGTGTCTCTTCAATCTTGAATCGTGTGTCTCTTCAATTCCCTCTTCAATGTGTGGGGGCTCTGGGTCCTCCTGGTGCAGACTGGAGCTCCGCTCCTCCTGCTCAGTGGGAACCTCTTCTTTACTGACCAACAGGAGGGCTGCTGGTGTGACTGAAATAGAGACATACACACATGAATGAAGACTGTGAATGCAAGTCAATAGCTGTGGCTGTGTGGGAAACCCCTGGTCTCGCGCTCGCTGCTTCTAGCTCAGAAAAAGGAGTGATGGCAATGGTCAAAATGCCAAACTCGAGGCTTAAAGACGGGAGTCCATTACCCAATTGGTGATGCCACAGTGGCTCCGCCCATATTTTTATACAGTCTATGGGTGGACCCAGAGTCATATACCGTAATTTCCGCACTATAAGCCGCACCGGACTATAAGCCGCAGCAGCAAAATTGACTGTTTGTTACATATATAAGCCCCACCGGACTATAAGCCGCGGGTGTTTTAATGTTTTTTTTTTTTTTTTTTTTTAATTGTGTTTTAATGTTTAATTACCATATGTAAGGGTTTGTGCACAGAGGGGATTGTCGGGAAAGAGATGGCTGTTTGAGGAAGCTCCCATTTATTAACATTTCAACAAAACAACATAACACAACACCACCTGTGTTTTTTTTTACAGTGTAGGTAGGAAGCGTCTTCCCCTGAGCAAGCCGAAAATTTTCTAAGTGTTGACACCAGAGAGGCTAAAAGCGCTGGGAGTCACTGTGCTATAACAGCCTCTCTGGTGTCAGCACTTAGAAAAAAAACCAAAAAAAAAAAAAACAGTGTCCGCGGTGTGGTGAAAAGAGGGCAAGAGAGGAAATTAAAACAGAAGTGGATTTATAGTTAGAAAGAGTGCTAAAGAAGAGAGAATTCCGTTTTTTTTTTTTTTTTTTTGCTGAAAAAATCCATAGATAAGCCGCACCGTTATATAAGCCGCAGGGGCCAAAAACGGCCAAAAAACTGGGAAAAAGCCGCGGCTTATAGTCCGAAATTTACGGTATATAGAAGAGTCGCGACATCTCCTTTCACTCCAATGGACCTGTTTTTTACTCTCAAGAGTTCCCGGAAGTAAGGTTCTGGATTAAGCAGCGCTGTTGAGTTGCAGCAAAATGGACCGTTTGTGATGTACTTTGAAAGGGTCAGACGTTTAAAAAATAGCGTGAGCCTCCTTCCTGGCTGTTCATTGGCTACTGAGTCATGCATTTTGGACCTCCGCTGATGCCAAACTCTTACTAGATTGCTCTGGGTGGACCTAAACAAATGATTGAGGGGTACCAAATACTGTTGACTGTAGCTTACTGTTGATTGCTGACCCCAAAACTGAATGACAATAGCTCCCTGAATCTGAATTACTGAATCAGCGGTAGGGATGTAACGATAACCGGTTTTAATGATAACCGTGATCAAATTCCTTACTATAACCGTACCGTTTCAAATTGTCATTATCATTCAAACCGTGGTACCATGATTATCGTATTACCGTGATTACAGTGCTTTGAAAAACATGGTAAATACTGTCTATCATCAGCCAAAGTTGGCAACCGTCTCCCAGATGCAGACGCGCAGCATTGGAGAAATGATTTCAGTGAGTGTATCAATCCTTTTTGGGTCAGAGTTTTCAATATAAAACTTGGTTAAATGATCTCTGTGAGTGTATTTGTTTGAATATAGTGGAAGCTCATAACGGAGCTACTTCATAGAAACAAGAGGGTTGAATTCACAGTTGAACACGTGTACTCACGTTGGGTGAAAATAGCTGAATGTGTAGTACCATCTTTGACAACATTTTTACCTCTAACCTCTCAGCTCCGACCGCGGCTCAGAGCAAACTGTCTGGACTGCTTCTCATAAGATGCGTTTGTTTAACGTCGTCCGCACGACCCGGTACAGTGGAGTTTGCCGTTTCTTTAATTGGATTCAGGATTTCGAACCCACCAATCACTGGCCAGGATTCTGAGTCCGACTGCAGTTTGGAGCTCCGTTTGATATAGTTGATTATTGTTGAAAATTAAACTGCAAACTTTTTCATTCTCTAATTGTCAGTTATTGCCCGCCTACGCAGCAGTCAAGCGCCGGGATTGGCCAGGCACTCATGCTCATGTTGGGCTCTCTGTTACAGGGACACATTCCTGTGAGAAGCAACACCACCAAGCCTGCACCAAGCGAGGCTGCAGCGAGGCTGCAATGAGGATATTGAAAGACAACATCCTACATCGCACCAAAGCATACAATGTATTTTAATGTTATTTGACTTTCTGACCACCCGCCTCAGCCAGAATAACAGATGCTGCCCTTGGCCATTGGGAAGGCTAACCCTTTACTTTTGGTTTTATTTATTGTGTATGATTCAACTTTTTATCTATGATTTTATATTATTGCATGTTTTTGTAGATTGTTGGGACTTCACTGGCCTGGAACAAACGGCTGGCCTGGGGAAGGGGGGGGGGAGCTAGGCCTATGTGCTGTAGCCTATTGTATTTTTTATTTTATATTTTTTATATTTTTCATTTGCAGGTTAAACTGTCAGCTGAGCTCTGTTATTGAAGCTTTGGCTAAAGGCCTGAATTTTACAATGATGTTTTGAATTAAATGTTTAAAAATTGATTGTGTGTTAAAAGCTTGTGTTACGTTTTCATTGGCGTTATTACAGTAATTTATTTTCAATGTCCGCTATCAAGAGCAATTTGGTTAATAAAATCGCTGGGCTGTGTGGGAAATGTGGTGTGTGGGAAATGTGTTAAAAGCTTGTGTGTTACGTTTTCATTACACTAATAATTCATTTCAATGTCCGCTATCAAGAGCAATTCAGTTGGTTCATGAAATCGCTGGGCTGCGTGCCGTGCAGTGGTTGTGGTGTGGGAGATTCCAGCTGTCAAAAGAAGACAAAAGACTTGCTCCTGGCCAATCCCGGCGCTTGACTGCTGCGTAGGCGGGCACAGGGCGTGGTTTTTGCGTAACCTATGTGCGATCGAAATCACGCCCCCAGATTAGGCTATGAAAATGCATTTCTCCATGATGCCATGAGGTGCCAACACTAATTTTGTCAATTTAAAACATAACTTTGCATGTCAAGAAAGTCACAGTTTGTTTGTTTAGTCAAACTGAAACGTAGCGGATAGTTTCCTATAAAAACGACATAGCTCGTGGAAGCTCGTGGCATGTCGCCGGTCTTCAGCTTTGCCAGTAGGTGAAGTCACTTAGGCGACAGTGCATGTAGTGTTTCTGATGTATAACTTCTAGTGCAACAGTTTGGCGACAAACTGCGACTTTCTTGACATACAAAGTTATGTTTTAAATTGACAAAATTGGCGTTGGCACCCCGTGGCACAATTCAAACGGGATCAAAAAAGTAACCTTATTCTCCGTCCACCGCCATTCATATTTTTCGTAGCGCTGGTACAGGGAGAAAGCAGGAAGTCACGTTTCACTTTGGCTCTCTATACTGAAAATGCTGCAACATGTTTCAAATGCTGTTAGTGACTGTGGAGCTTCCTATGTGTTTCTCTTGCATTCATTTAATTCCTGAATGTTCGATCGTTATCATTAAAATAAACAGGTCTCTGAGAACATATTTTTGACCTCCGTATTTTTCATGGGGTTGGAGGTGAGCCGTGAAATGTTTTATTCTAGTTAGTTTGCATTTCACCTCAGACAACACATGACAAGGCTTTCAAGTTTGAAATTTAGCTAGATTAGCTAGATTTGCTAGAAAGACGTTTCAGCTTTTCGCCACCAAGGGCAATGCTAGATGATGTCACTAGGTTGACTATACAGTACAGTAGAGCAGTAATTCCCAACCAGGGGTACGTGTACCCCTAGGGGTACTTCAGCAGCTTGCAGGGGGTACTTGGAAATATTGGGGATTACAATGTACGGTATTTCCAAAATGATAAAAACTGATTACTTTTTCCAATTGAAAACTGTCAGAATTGTATTAAAGATGAGTCATTAAAATTATTTTAATAATCAAAACCCCTACCCTCAAAAAATAAGGGGTAGGGGTCAAATAAGAATTGGGATTGGGCCATAGATTCTTTGGACAAAGATATGATATTTGCTGATATCACAAAGTCTGCCACAATATTATTTTGATTCAATTCAGGGGTCTGTGATTGATATGACACGATATTTGCCCATTTAACAGAATCAGCTACGTGATGTGGAGGGTGTGGTTAGATGGTTTCTCACCTGTGTGGACTCTCATGTGTCTCAACAGAGTTCCCCTGCGGTCAAATCTTTTACCCCCTGACTGAGGTTCACTAGTCTCCTTCCAATCATCACTGTCTTCCCTTTCAGGTTCAGCAGAGTCTGAAGTCTTGCCATGACTAGTTGGTTGTAAATAATGACCTAGATCTAAGTTAATGGCTGGTTCTGATACTGCACAGTCCTCTCCATCAGCTTCTGTTTTTATCTGTTCAGTTGAGCTGCTGTCTAGAGGCTCTCCATCTCTCTTGTCCTCAGTTTGGCTTTGATGAAGCAGTGAGGACTTAGGTTTCTCTTCCTCGTCTTCACTCTTCACAGGAACATGGGTGAATTGGAACTTGGTTATATCAACCTCCTCGAGCCCTGGAAGCTGCTCCCCCTCCTGACTGGTTCGGAGTCCCCCCTCCTGTTCCTCTTTAATGAGTGGGGGCTTTAAGTCGTCCTGAAGCTGTTCTCCCTCCTGACTGGTCCGGAGTCCCTCCTCTTCCTCTTTAATGAGTGGGGGCTTTAAGTTGTCCTGAAGCTGCTCTCCCTCCTGACTGGTATGGTCAGGAGGGAGGAGGAGGAGGGTACCACTCAGGGTATAGTAAATATGCTGCACCTGACTGGTACAGAGTTCCCCCTGTTCCTCTTTAATATCATGTGGGGGCTCTGGGTCCTCCTGTTCCTCTTTAATATCATGTGGGGGCTCTGGGTCCTCCTGTTCCTCTTTAATATCATGTGGAGGCTCTGGGTCCTCCTGTTCCTCTTTAATATCATGTGGGGGCTCTGGGTCCTCCTGTTCCTCTTTAATATCATGTGGGGGCTCTGGGTCCTCCTGTTCCTCTTTAATATCATGTGGGGGCTCTGGGTCCTCCTGTTCCTCTTTAATATCATGTGGGGGCTCTGGGTCCTCCTGTTCCTCTTTATCATGTGGAGGCTCTGGGTCCTCCTGTTCCTCTTTAATATCATGTGGGGGCTCTGTGTCCTCCTGGTGCAGACTGGGGCTCCACTCCTGCTGCTCAGGGGGAACCTCTTCTTTAACCAACAGCTGCTGGAGGTCTGGAGGCAAGGCCTCTTTGTGTAACGGCCACTGCACCCGACACAGCTTCACCACAGCTCTCAGCTTCTGGACTTTAGACATTTTAATGTTCACACAGTGACGGACAGGAACATTTCCACCTGAAATTTAGTGACAAACCTTTTCCTTCAAAGCTCCAATAAATAGCTTCACAGCTAACGTTAGCTTCACAGCTAAACCATTCATCTGAGTCCATTGAGTCTTCTTCCTCTGAGTTAACGGAGCCCCGCTTCCACTTTATATACTCGCGATAATATCACCCGCACAAACGAGTCTTCTGCTTGTAAGTTAAACTTCTGCAAGTATAACATGGAAATAATATGCTAGGCTACTGCTAACGTTACTCTCGTGCATGGGAGCTTCAACATACGTCACCACCACAATACCCAGAATGCATTGCCTTGCGAAGAATGAGAATGCCGGGGAGTCGGGGGAAGGGCAAAGAACTTTTATGGAAAGAAATGACAGCTCCATATCAAAGAACTTTTATGGAAAGAAATGACAGCTCCATATTGCCCCATTGCAACATCAGCGCCCAGCAGCCTCCGCCATTTTTTATTTTTGGAAGCGTGACAGCGCCAAAAGAACCTCGCACAGGCTCGCAGTGGTCAGCTGCGGTAGCGCTGGCCCCTATAATCAGCCTCTCTAAACAGTAACTCAACGGGAGAACACTCTAAACTTTGGGGATTCACATCTTTTCCGGGCGTACTGCAAATCTTGATTGAAGTGGTGTAGTGCAGGGATGTAAAACAACAACCATATTGTGGAAACTAAGCAAAATTTTTCGTTTTCTTTGTTTAGTTTTTTCAAGATAAATACCTAATGAAAAGGACCCGAGGTTCAACTCCCGTTGAGTTACTGTTTAGAGAGGCTGATTATAGGGGCCAGCGCTACCGCAGCTGGCCACTGCGAGGCGCATTCTGTTTCCAAAAATGGCTGGGGTGTCGTCTCTTTCCTTCCACGCTCTTTGGGGAGGGGTCTTCTTCTTCTTCTTCTCTTACGTTTAATGGCGGTTGGCAAACAACTTTCGGGTGCATTACCGCCACCCATTGCGGGGGGAGGGGTCGCAGAAGACTGAGAACACAACAGAGAACAGTTAGCGCGTGTCAAATCAAACCACAACATGCCACATACCAAACGTTTTATTTCAAGATTGTATTGTTCTTCCTGTGTACGTTCACTTTTCACTGTTCATTGTGTTTTAATTGATTATTTATCGTTGTTTATTGGAAAGTGTATTGAAACACCTTGGTGTAAACCATTGGTGTAAACATCTATTCATATTATGTCACGTGACATGAAAGGAGAGCTGAAGGAACTATCAACCCATGATTGAATCTGGCAGCAAGATCACATTTATTTCGGCAAGTTGAAACTGTCCAGTCCTTTCCTCTTGTCCTCTGAGGCTCTTTCACCACACACAGCACTACATTGAGTAGTAGTAGTAATAGTAGTAATAGTAGTTGTTTTTACAAATAGGCATCAACAATATTATTCTTGCTAAGTCACGTGCAGTTTTTCCAGACAAATGTAAAGGCGGCACTTCACTTCAGGACTTAATTGTAATGAATAACAGCTATTATGAAATTTGTGTAGCAAATGGCAAAGGCAGGCTGAGCACTGGCTTTATTACCTTCCATCCCCTGAATACATCTAAGAGCTAGATCATTTGCTCTACAGATGGATGGATAGATAGACAGATATAGACAGACAGATAGATAGATAGATAGATAGATAGATAGATAGATAGATAGATAGATAGATAGATAGACAGACAGACAGACAGACAGACAGACAGACAGACAGATAGATAGATAGATAGATAGATAGATAGATAGATAGATAGATAGATAGATAGATAGATAGATAGATAGATAGATAGATAGATAGATAGATAGATAGGCTAGATAGATAATCATTCAGATAGGGGCGGGGACATGTTGCCGGTCTGATGTATATAGTCCACTATTTGTGCAGTAGGGGTCAGTTTCAAACGGGGCCATTGTTTCCATTTGGACTAAAACATTGGCCAGACAGCCATTTTTTGTGATCAATTTTGATTGAGTTTTTTGTGTGATAGGCTACATAAACAGGACAACACAACAAAGCACAAAAACAAATACATCTACATACATACATAGCCTAAACACTCAATCTATAACACTCAAACATTCTATCTAGACGGCTCTGGGAAAAACCTACCGCACAACTTCCTGGACACCCTTAGCTGTTCTAAAATCACTCTAACCACACAGTCTCTTGGGGCTTATTGCTTTATTTATTCACTGTTACAGGAGTAGTTCTAGGATGTATCTTTTGGTATCATCACAAGTCTTTCTTGTTTCTTGCTTGAGGAGAGACATCAGCATGTTTGTTGATTGCCCTTTCCAAGTTAATAGTGAGTTATAAAACAGTTTTAGAGTGGCTTGTCCCCTTAAAATGCATGTGAGTAATCTGCTGGGCCAACAGACTTAAGTTATAACAACAGCAGCTGCTTGGGGGGAAGCTTGAATGATTCTTCTGGTCTGGATGTGGAAGAGTTGTTGGATTGACTCCAAAGCAGCCGTTGGCCTCATAAGGCCATGCAGTAGCCTAATGGTTGGTGGCCTAAACCTGTAAAAACACGCATTGCACACACAGGACCTGCTTCTGCATGCTGCCTTCAAGGGCAGTCAGAAATCTCACGATCACAACCTGAGCACACCAACAAACAAAGTGATATTATATGACTATAGTGGGAATACCCAAGTTACTGATGTTTAGGGGGCAAAGATTATGGAAACCATGTCAATAATCGATGGTAAAAGTTATGTAGGCCTACGTTCTTATGTTATTGTTTGGCAAGTTATTCATGGTATAGTTTTATGATTTTATTGTCAAGTTTAACTTGACAATAAAGGAATAGTTCACCCAAAAATGAACAATCAGTGTTTCAACTGGCATTGGGGGTGAGTAGAGAATGACTGGATTCTCATTTGCAGCCCACTACTGCACCCCCACATCCTGGCCCACAGCATCAGTAGCACTTAATTGCCTCAGAGTACAGCAGGACAGGCAGTGGACAGAAGGAAGTCTGCAGCTCCGGCCCAACACCCCCCATCATCCACAGTCTGTCCGCCCACAGTTGTCAGCTCAGAGGCAGTTGTTCCCTCAGCAGGCACCTCCACCTAGCTACCTCTGCCCCTCTGACTGACAAGCTTGAGGACAAATTACACCATCAGTGATGTCATCAGTAACACATTATGCTGCTTGGAATAATAGTGAATTCACGCTCGTTGTATTGAGTTCATTTGTTATATTTATTTTATATTTATAATTTTTTCATTCATTTCTTTGTGTGTGTTACGGATACACGTGTGTCAGGTACATATTTTGTAATAAATCTCACTATATTTATACAGCTGTACTTTTGACTTAGCCTATTTCTACCAAAAATATCTGTAACAGGAGTCAAGCAAAGTATTGCTTTGTGCAAGCCCAAGCAGAAAATGAAATGATCAGAAAATGTACATCAACAGAACACTATTGCAAACCGTCCATCTCATGTGTACTTTGTGCTTCAGGAGATCCTGATGTATTTTAAAACATTTGCAATTATCAATAGACTCCATGGACTTCACAATGCATTTAAATCCATTGAGAGTATAGGTCCTACAGTATATTCCACCCAAAAGTACTTCTAGTTTTAAAGGTATATTCCACCCAAACAGTACTTCATGTCCAAGTTAGGTATAGTCCAGGCAAATATTACTTCTGCCTAAGTACTTGTGGTTTTAAAGGACAGACTATACCTTCAAAACTATAGGTACTTGGACAGAGAGTTTGAGTAGAATATGTGTGGCGATCCTGGGAGAAGCCTTCACATGTCAGTGCTACACATGGTTGATAATGAGCCAAAGGTCAAAACTGAGTTTTGCAGGAATTTTGAGATTTTAAGTGATTTGGTTACAGTCATCTCCATAGTACATCATGAGGAATAATTATTTTCATAAAACAAAAGGGAAAGTATTTATTTGTATGGTTTTGTTGGAATGCCACTGTAGAAAAGATGTTGTGGAATGTTTAACCGCATTTTTTTTTACTTATAGACATAACAGATTAAAATACTTGTAACTTTGGTTCTGAGAGAGCTATCTCAGTCATTCAAAAAGCTATATACAGTATGGTGGAGAGTTTCTAATTTGTGGAAATATCAAACATTTTTAATCTAAAATTGTCACCGTGTGAAGGGTTTATGCAGGCCTTTGAAATAAGTACTTGGACATAAAGCACTAAAAGCAAAGTAGTATTTGGGTGGAATATATCTTCTAAACTTGAACATAAAGTAGTATTTGGGGAGAACATACCTTCAAAACTATAATACTTGGGTCTCTGGCTCTACAGATCCATAGTCTGGCTCTACCGACTATCTTGATTCAGCAGTCTAATTAGCTCAGTTGGTAGGGAACCTGCCTAACAACCCTAACAACCTTGGGCTGTGGGTTGGAATCTCAACCTGAACAACTCCTGAATGGATATAAGTAATGATTCAGTACTCATTAACTACTCTGTATGATGTTTCACCCGACATTAGGGGACACAAAAAAGTAACTAATGGACAGCTAATAATTAAGTAATGATTCAGTACTCATGAACTACTCAGGATGATGTACCACTTTACAATAGGGTACACAAAAAGAGTAACTAATGGACAGGTAACATTAAGCAATGATTTAGTACTTGTGAAGTACTCAGTATGATGCATCACCATATCACAAAAAGAGGAACTAATCGACAGGTAATAATTAAGTAATGATTAACTACTCTACTCAGGAACAGACCCACTAATTATTAACTAATGATTAACTACTATACTCACAAACTGAATGTAACTAATCATTAAGTAATGATTAACTATACTCACAAATTGACCATAGTAACTCCTGTAAATTTTGTTTATCTTATTGTAAAGTGTTACCCATATTTTTACTGACAGGTTTTCTTGTATTATGCTTGTACCCATTTTTTATTTTCATTTCATTGTTCCAAAGCCCTGTCATTCATCATATTGCTTTTTACATAATCACTTCATTGTATTTAAAGCACACTAAGTCTTTAGAAAGCACTATGCCCTTAAAGTCTATTGTTGTTATTAAAACTATATTTTGAGTAAAGGAACACACCGTCGATTTTCAACTAGCTATATCATTACAAAATCAGTAGGGGCCTATTTATAGCAGAAAACTGTAAACAGCTTTGCAGGCATTCATTTAGTTTGACAGTTATTGAGAGTTGATTTAAGTTGTGGACCAGTGATGTCATTCATGCACAAATGACGCCAAGCAGCCTCGCCGAAGTAGAGACCAGACAAGAGCACCACACTATGAGACCGCTGGCTCTGACGCACCTCATACTGTTTTTACAAGCATAGCACAGAACTGTGGCTATGTATATAATGCATGTATTGTCTCATTTGATACATTACTCATGTTTACCAAGCTGTAGGCCAGTGATACTCAACTTGTGGCCCGGGGGCCAGATGTGGCCCACGATAGGGTGCAGAGTGGCCCCCCGACCATTTTCTTATTCACAATGAAAAGTTTGACTGAGCTCCAGCTAAATTGTTAAATACCACCGTCTGCTCGCCACTCATGTACCTAACTAACTTAACCTAACTATGCTGTGTGAACAAAATTGTCAGACTAAACTCCGGCTGACACCCCAAAAACCTACAATCCGCTACTGTACAGAAAAAAATATATTCATGTTTGTTTTGTTAACTGGCCCCTGGCCTCCTATCATTATACAAAAGTGGCCCCCGGACAAAGCAAGTTGAATATCCCTGCTGTAGGCAATGGGAGAGGAAGACCAGTTGCCCCTTTCTTTGGGGTAACATCTATTTGCTATTTTATCAGACTGAACAAAAAGGCAGTGAATTTTAACAAAGAACTTTATTTCTCAACTGTGGTGAACAAGTATGTGATGACCCCACCTGAATAAATTAACTTTTCGTGGTAAAATAATATCCATGCTCAGTGACTGATAGCTAGCTGCGTTGAACTGAGAGCACATAAATCAAAAATCAGGACAGCTGAGCTGTATGAGCGAGGAAACACACAAACAAACAGAACGGAAAAACATTGACCCGACGAAAAATGCCCAGTGTCACCGGTAACACCGGTGTTATCACAACTATTAACCAGTGTCACCGGTAACACCGGTGTTATCACAACTATTACCCAGTGATACTGGGAACAACGGTGTTATCATGACTATGGGTGTCTATCCAGCATGGAACTACTTTTTTAGGGTCTGAGGCTATCTGAACCAGGTTATGTCAGGTTTCTCAGGTGAATCAGAACAATTACGGTAACAGTTCGATCTGCTTCACTAAACACATTTAAATATTAATTTCCTGCAGTTTTTTCTTTTTCTGCCCGTTTCATTCAGAACTTTCCTCAGCTGTTCAGTTAGAAACAGGCTTAACAATGGACCTAGCTAGATCTACATTATCTAATTAACAACAATCATAGAACAGAATTATATAATGAATACACACACTGTATGTAACAGTCAAACTGAGCAATTAAGGTGTTTCTCTCATGTGTGGCAAGTCATGTTAATGTTCAACTTTCCATTTTGACTACATCTTTTAACACAGATGGCAATTAAATGGTTACTCTGCTGTGTGGACTACCATGTGTGTCTTCAGGCTTGTTGATCGACTGAAACTTTTGCCACAGACTGAGCAGTTAAATGACTTCTCTCCTGTGTGGACTACCATGTGATTCCTCAGGCTTGATGAGTGACTGAAACTTTTACCACAGACTGAGCAGTTAAATGGCTTCTGTCCTGTGTGGACTACCATGTGTGTCTTCAGGTCTGTTGATCGACTGAAACTTTTACCACAGACTGAGCAGTTAAATGGCTTCTCTCCTGTGTGGACTACCATGTGTGTCTTCAGGCTTGTTGATTGACTGAAACTTTTGCCACAGACTGAGCAGTTAAATGGCTTCTGTCCTGTGTGGACTACCATGTGTTGCTTCAGGTTTGTTAATCGACTGAAACGTTTACCACAGACTGAGCAGTTAAATGACTTCTCTCCTGTGTGGACTACCATGTGTTTCTTCAGGTTTGATAATTGACTGAAACTTTTACCACAGAGTGAGCAGTTAAATGACTTCTCTCCTGTGTGGACTACCATGTGTGTCTTCAGGTGTGTTGATCTACGGAAACTTTTACCACAGACTGAGCAGTCAAATGGCTTCTCTCCTGTGTGGACTACCATGTGTTGCTTCAGGTTTGATGATTGACTGAAACTTTTACCACAGACTGAGCAGTTACATGGCTTCTCTCCTGTGTGGACTAACATGTGTTGCTTCAGGTTTGATGATTGACTGAAACTTTGACCACAGAGTGAGCAGTTAAATGGCTTCTCTCCTGTGTGGACTACCATGTGTTGCTTCAGGACCTTTTTAAAACCAAAACTTTGACCACAGAGTGAGCAGTTAAATGGCTTCTCTCCTGTGTGTACTACCATGTGTTGCTTCAGGTTTGATGATCTACTGAAACTTTTACCACAGACGGAGCAGTTAAATTGTTTCTCCCCTGTGTGGACTCTCTTGTGTCTCTTCAATCTTGAATCGTGTGTCTCTTCAATTCCCTCTTCAATGTGTGGGGGCTCTGGGTCCTCCTGGTGCAGACTGGAGCTCCGCTCCTCCTGCTCAGTGGGAACCTCTTCTTTACTGACCAACAGGAGGGCTGCTGGTGTGACTGAAATAGAGACATACACACATGAATGAAGACTGTGAATGCAAGTCAATAGCTGTGGCTGTGTGGGAAACCCCTGGTCTCGCGCTCGCTGCTTCTAGCTAAAAACGAGTGATGGCAATGGTCAAAATGCCAAACTCGAGGCTTAAAAACGGGAGTCCATTACCCAATTGGTGATGTCACAGTGGCTCCGCCCATATTTTTATACAGTCTATGGGTGGACCCAGAGTCATATATATAGAAGAGTCGCGACATCTCCTTTCACTCCAATCGACCAGTTTTTTACTCTCAAGAGTTCCCGGAAGTAAGGTTCTGGATTAAGCAGCGCTGTCGAGTTGCAGCAAAATGGACCGTTTGTGATGTACTTTGAAAGGGTCAGACGTTTAAAAAATAGCGTGAGCCTCCTTCCTGGCTGTTCATTGGCTACTGAGTCACGCATTTTGGACCTCCGCTGATGCCAATCTCTTACTAGATTCAGATTGCTCTGGGTGGACCTAAACAAATGATTGAGGGGTACCAAATACTGTTGACTGTAGCTTACTGTTGATTGCTGACCCCAAAACTGAATGACAATAGCTCCCTGAATCTGAATTACTGAATCAGCGGTAGGGATGTAACGATAACCGGTTTTAATGATAACTGTGATAAAATTCCTTACGATAACCGTACCGTTTCAAATTGTCATTATCATTCAAATCGTGGTACCATGATTACCGTATTACCGTGATTACAGTGCTTTGAAAAACATGGTAAATACTGTCCATCATCAGCCAAAGTTGGCAACCGTCTCCCAGATGCAGACGCGCAGCCTTGGAGAACTGATTTCAGTGAGTGTATCAATCCTTTTTGGGTCAGAGTTTTCAATATAAAACTTGGTTAAATGATCTCTGTGAGTGTATTTGTACTTTTTGAACATTTTCAGCACATTTTAACAAACCGTGATAATACTGCAGGGATTAAAGCAACAACAAACAAACTTGACTGAAAGATTTTCCAGGCCTATTTTACCGTAAATTTCGGACTATTAAGCCACGGCTTTTTCCCCGTTTTTTGGCCCTGCGGCTTATCTATGGATTTTTTCGAAAAAAAAAAAAAAAAAACTGAATTCTCTCTTCTTTAGCACTCTTTCTAACTATAAATCCACTTCTGTTTTAATTTCCTCTCTTGCCCTCTTTTCACCACACCGCGGACACTGTGTGCACTGTAAAAAAAAACACAGGTGGTGTTGTGTTATGTTGTTTTGTTGAAATGTTAATAAATGGGAGCTTCCTCAAACAGCCATCTCTTTCCCGACAATCCCCTCTGTGCATGAACCCTTACATATGGTAATTAAACATTAAAACACAATAAAAAATAAATAAAAAAAATAAACATTAAAACATTAAAACACCTGCGGCTTATAGTCCGGTGCGGCTTATATATGTAACAAACAGGCAATTTTGCTGCTGCGGCTTATACTCCGGTGCGGCTTATAGTCCGGAAATTACGGTAGTTATTTCAGGCTTTTTAAGGGGTCCGCTTTTTCGCTTCCCATAGGTTTTCATGTAAAAAAAAAAAAAAAGGGCGGACAGTGTGTAGGCCTACATCACTCATTTCACTCTAAAGTTCCCAAACACCCGTAATCATGCATACTGTACATGTGTTCCAGATTTTATCAGTATGTTATAGGTTCCAACATATGCAAATTAGTGGCTATAATGTTGTTGTTTATAAAGTCAAACAGAATCTTTCAAAATAAAAGCTTTCATCCAAACTCAATACAAATCCAAATAAAATAAAAGGGACTATAATTTTTGTACTTTTCACATTTCATATCTGACTCCAATTGACTGAAATCCGTCATAGTGACTGAGAACTTTAATCCCTGATACTGATAACCGTGATAATTTTGGTCACTATAATCGTGATATGAAATGTTCATATCGTTCCATCTCTAATCAGCGGTTGACTTCTTATTACTATAAAAGTTAAGCGGCACTAACTGATGCATTCTCATCTACAATAACTAGAAAGAAAAATATTTAAATCGATAATGAACTCAACTTTAGTTTGAATGCATGACGGACCAAAAACAATGTCAAAGACGTATCGAGAGGGGGGAAATAACTTGTTAACACTCCAACTAGGGCTGTCACGTTTTCCAAACAAAGTTCCAAAGCATTTGAAATGACACGCAATTTGTTTGAATATAGACGGTTTTCACCAGAGCGCAACCCCACAGCACTTCCTTTTTCTCAGCATTCGGCAAACTGCAGAAATATTCACTCGACATATCGTTACTTTTGTTTTCGCCGCTCAGCTGTATAGACGGTTTGCATGGAATGGTCAGTCCTGCACTTGAATGTTTTTTTTTCTTTTATGTCCGTAGCAAACACTGCAACAGGAAGTGAGCGGGGGTTCAATTTAGAATGTTTTTGTTGTCAAGTTAAAACCGTCTATAGTGGAAGCTCATAACGGAGCTACTTCATAGAAACAAGAGGGTTGAATTCACAGTTGAACACGTGTACTCGCGTTGGGTGAAAATAGCTAAAGAATGTGTAGTGCCATCTTTGACAACATTTTTACCTCTAACCTCTCAGCTCCGACCGCGGCTCAGAGCAAACGGTCTGGACTGCTTCTCATAAGATGCGTTTGTTTAACGTCGTCCGCACGACCCGGTACAGTGGAGTTTGCAGTTTCTTTAATTGGATTCAGGATTTCGAACCCATCAATCACTGGCCAGGATTCTGAGTCCGACAGCAGTTTAAAGCTCCGTTTTATATAGTTGATTATTGTATAAAAATTAAACTGCAAACTTTTTCATTCTCTAATTGTCAGTTATTGCCCGCCTACGCAGCAGTCAAGCGCCGGGATTGGCCAGGCACTCATGCTCATGTTGGGCTCTCTGTTACAGGGACACATTCCTGTGAGAAGCAACACCACCAAGCCTGCACCAAGCGAGGCTGCAGCGAGGCTGCAATGAGGATATTGAAAGACAACATCCTACATCGCACCAAAGCATTTTTAATGTTATTTGAATTTCTGACCACCCGCCTCAGCCAGAATAACAGATGCTGCCCTTGGCCATTGGGAAGGCTAACCCTTTACTTTTGGTTTTATTTATTGTGTATGATTCAACTTTTTATCTATGATTTTATATTATTGCATGTTTTTGTAGATTGTTGGGACTTCACTGGCCTGGAACAAACGGCTGGCCTGGGGAAGGGGGGGGGGGGCTAGGCCTATGTGCTGTAGCCTATTGTATTTTTAATTTTATATTTTTTATATTTTTCATTTGCAGGTTAAACTGTCAGCTGAGCTCTGTTATTGAAGCTTTGGCTAAAGGCCTGAATTTTACAATGATGTTTTGAATTAAATGTTTAAAAATTGATTGTGTGTTAAAAGCTTGTGTTACGTTTTCATTGGCGTTATTACAGTAATTTATTTTCAATGTCCGCTATCAAGAGAAATTTGGTTAATTAAATCGCTGGGCTGTGTGGGAAATGTGGTGTGTGGGAAATGTGTTAAAAGCTTGTGTGTTACGTTTTCATTACACTAATAATTCATTTCAATGTCCGCTATCAAGAGCAATTCAGTTGGTTCATGAAATCGCTGGGCTGCGTGCCGTGCAGTGGTTGTGGTGTGGGAGATTCCAGCTGTCAAAAGAAGACAAAAGACTTGCTCCTGGCCAATCCCGGCTCTTGACTGCTGTGTAGGCGGGCACAGGGCGTGGTTTTTGCGTAACCTATGTGCGATTCGAAATCAAAATTTCTCCATGATGCCGTTTTTTAACTCATTGAGTGCCAGCCACTTTTGGAGAACGGACCAGAGTTTCAGTGCCAGAGTTTCAGAGCTTTTTTCAGTGATTTCTCGAGGCCCACAGAATATTGTGTGATATTACTATGTAAACAATGAACACGCAAAAAGAACGATGAGACTCTTTTCTATCATCAGCAAAAACAGGTTTATTGATATCATTTTCCGTTCTTTAGTTATCAGCCGGAGAAGATAGCTTGATTTAACAAAAAAGAGCCGTTTTTTTCTAGAAGCTGAGATAATGGCCCTTTTGTGAAATTAAACATTTCAAACACATCACTGACTCTGAAGCTAATTTTCTGATGTAGTCACACCTCAAAAATAATTTCCTTCAATAAAACAGTGAAGGCCAGGGAATTTTGTTTGGCAGAATAATATTTTTAGCTGCAACCAGCAGCGCTGGCCCCTGCGTGCGCTGCTGGTTGCAGCTTCTTGCTGGTCTTGATTTGCTGCTGGTGGGCATCGGATATTCTGGCTTGCGTTTGCCAACCCTGTCCTGCTGCCTGGGTCTGTCTGGGTGTTGTGTGCTGCTCTGCGTGCCCCCCCCCCCCCCCCCCACCCCACCCCTCAACTGCACACTCCTCCGTATGGGAGTGTCTCTGGTGGCTCTCTGCAGAGTTTGCTCTGCACTGTGAAGGGTGCGCGACATCCAGCTTTTTTACAGCGTTCCGCGTGTGTTTGTCACCCGCTCCCATGCTTCCAGTTGAGAATAATAACAACTCCACGGCTGATCATGCGTAAGGGCTGTCGCAGCGGACATGGAGGAGCTCAATTGTGGGAGCAGATTGGCTGCTGCAGGCACATCTAACGTTAAAACGCTTCATGCATATCGATGCATACGGATGCGATGCGATTTCCGTTTCCCCAACGACTTATTCTCTGTTTTTCTCTGCCTTTCTGTTAACCTGGAGAGCACTGTCGCCACCTAAGGGTTCTGTAAAATAGGTTATAGACCTCCAATAGCTACAATAGTTGTACAGGAGATGCGGAAGGCTTTGATCGACGTCCCACCGTCAAAAAAACGCATTGGACGTCGAAAGACGTCCGTGGCACTCTACGTCACTATTTAATTGGACGTCGAAAGACGTCCATGGCACTCAATGAGTTAATTAGCAACACATTTTTCGTTAACTGCACTTTAGTTTTAGTGTCTGATTTCTGTGTGGTGCTGATGGACAGCTCCTTGAAAACTAATAGAGAGCCAAAGTGAAACTTCACTTCCTGCTTTCTCCCTGTACCAGCGCTGCACTTCCTGCTTTCTCCCTGTAGCAGCGCTGCGAAGAAAATGAATGGCGGTGGACGGAGAATAAGGTTACTTTTTTGATCCCGTTTAAATTGTGCCACGAGGTGCCAACACTAATTTTGTCAATTTAAAACATAACTTTGCATGTCCAGAAAGTCACAGTTTGTTTGTTTAATCAAACTGAAACGTAACGGTTAGTTTCCTATAAAAACGACATAGCTCGTGGAAGCTCGTGGCATGTCGCCGGTCTTCAGCTTTGCCAGTAGGTGATGTCACTTAGGCGACAGTGCATGTAGTCTTTCTGATGTATAACTTCTAGAGATGCTGCGATCAAGATTTTTCAATTCCGATCCGATTTCGATATTTTAGCTCAAAACCGATCCGATTCCGATCAAATTTCGATACCCGATTCGATACCGATTTCGATCCGATACCGATACAGCACATATTTAAGTCTCTCTATGCTGTCTGATAGCTAGCAGGCAACAAACATTTTTAGGGTTAGGTATGTATGTGTGTGCTTTGGTAATATAGTATGTAAACAATTTAGTTCATCTAATTCATTTGATGTAAAACTAAAACATAACAATCAAATTAGGGCTGGGCGATATGGCCTCTAAAGAATATTGCAATGTTTTTCGGCTATATCGCGATACACGATATATATCTCGATATTTTTGAAATCTCTCATAAATGCTCAATTTAACCCTTCAGGGTTCATACACATTTTGACCAATGGATTTCCATGACTTTATCATAAGTTCTTAACCTGTATTTTATGCACACCTGGGGTAAAAAAGAAGAAGAAAGAAAGGGCAAATGTTGTGAGCAAAGATGGATTTAATATTCCATAGCTCTGACCTAAGCAAATCTGACATCACTATTGTGATATAATATTTTTTTTAGTAAAGTGTATCACTCAATAGTCATTACAAAAAATAATGGCTTTTATAGAACCGAAAGCCTAGCTGCTTAGTCTGCAGATAAAACATAAAAAAATACATTTAGACTCTTATTGGCATGACGGCAACATATAAGCGGTCTGAATTTTGCATGGGGCCAGTTCTATAGTGAGGCATGGAAAGCCTCACTATACGCCATCTGTGTCGTTTCACTTTTGACTGAAAAATGATGCCTGTAGTCTAGATTAAAGAAAATACATGTATGTGATGTTGACAATTATGTAGGCTATGTGCGCATTCGTTTTCCTTATAGATCATGAGTGCTCCGCAGCTAGCTACGTTAGCTTGCATGTAACGTTAACGTTAGTTGATTTTGGAGACACAAACCCTGGACGTTACATTTTGAGTAGGCTAATGCATGAGGTTCTCTATGGTTTACGCCAGCTCTGGGAGTATGAAATGCTTTAAATGCGGGGGTTTTGGTCACAACAAGCTTGTGGAGCGCTTCCCTGCAACTAGATAGCCTAACCAGCTAGCTAACGTTAGCCCCGTTAGCCATCATCGCAACAACTAACGTTAACGCCAAAACAAATCCGCTGCCTCATCCCCACGTTTGGTTTAGCGTAACGCCAGCTCAGACTTTCCCCTAATCTCAGAAACCTTGCGGGACATGTCTTGCAAATTGCAATAGTGGTTGTTTCTGTCAGCCACACTGGGGGCAGCCATGTTTTGCCAGTCTATGGTGCGGACGCGTGATTTCGAATCGCACATAGGTTAAGGACGGGTGTGTCTGACGTTTTGGCCCTGGCCTCTGTGTGCTGCTGCTGCATGCTGGATAGAAATCCTGGAGCGGAGTCATGGAATGGAGTGCTTATATCGGAGCCTTGGATCGGTCATTTTCGCTGGAATCCGATCCGATCCGATCCATGTTTTTTGGCTGATATCGCGCCGATATCCGATCACATGATCGGATCGCAGCATCTCTAATAACTTCTAGTGCAATAGTTTGGCGACAAACTGCGACTTTCTTGACATGCAAAGTTATGTTTTAAATTGACAAAATTGGTGTTGGCACCCCGTGGCACAATTCAAAAGGGATCAAAAAAGTAACCTTATTCTCCGTCCACCGCCATTCATATTTTTCGTAGCGCTGGTACAGGCAGAAAGCAGGAAGTCACGTTTCACTTTGGCTCTCTATACTGAAAATGCTGCAACATGTTTCAAATGCTGTTAGTGACTGTGGAGCTTCCTATGTGTTTCTCTTGCATTCATTTAATTCCTGAATGTTCGATCGTTATCATTAAAATAAACAGGGCTCTGAGAACATAATTTTTGGCCTCCGTATTTTTCATGAGGTTAGAGGTGGGCCGTGAAAAGTTTTATTCTAGTTAGTTTGCATAAGGCTTTCAAGTTTGAAATTTAGCTAGATTTGCTAGAAAGACGTTTCAGCTTTTCGCCACCAAGGGCAATGCTAGATGATGTCACTAGGTTGACTATACAGTACAGTAGAGTACAGTAGTGGAGTACAGGCTAGTTAAGTGTTGGTACTAAGGATTTTGAATTCTAACAGGCTCACAGCATACTGTATGCTGTTGTGTTTCTGACTTGGATTGTGGTTGTTTTGATTCATCAAAACGTTCAAAATCCTTACTACTCTACCGTAGAGTCAACCTAGTGACAGTGTTAATCTTTCTAGCAAATCTATGTAAATTTCAGACTGTCTTGTCTTGTCTGAGGTGAAATGCAAATTAACTAGACGAGTCATATTATGAGCAAATGAGTCATATGATCAAATGTTGCATAATGCTCTAAAGTATCGGATATTTACTGTACAAGTACCAAAAGTATTTTTCTGATATTAAATGTACCTAAGTATTTAAAGTAAAAGTACAAGTAAATGGGGCATCCCAGTGGCTCACCTGATAGGAGTGACTAAGGCATTTGCTGCGTTCCGGCCCTAAAATGTAGTATTTACGAGTGGGAATTTGGGAGTTGTGACGTTGTGTGAGGATTCGGGACTACAACAATGGCGGAAAGTATGGAGTCCGTGTCGCCAATTGACTGTAAAAAGTTATATAGTATATCGTTTTTCTGTTCATGGCTATCATTTATTTGAGTAGTTGCACATTATGGCCTATGTAGCTAAGCTATACCATAATGACCCACTACTTGCATGCTTTTGGTAAGAAAACACCAGCCACGAGAAAACAACCTTACTTCTGGCGGACATGTTTGCTGCTCTTTCCGACCAAGAGCACTTGAATGGTGTCGTGTGGTAATTATGACTCTACAACAGGTAAGGAGGAGCTTCCGAGGAGCACGTGAACGCACTCAAATATGATGTTGAATCGCTGCGCTCCGCATACTACATAAATGAGTCTGTGCCACTTCACAGCCCTCGCTGCTGTTTAGAGGGGGGGGGGACATATGAATGACTGACAGGTCGTAGCACCAATGAGAGAGTGGTTCATTTTCAAAAGTCAACAGAGTCAGGTTGGGTGGGCGTGCCTGATCGCTATTATTATTATTATAAGTCACTACTGATTGGTGGATTCAGGATTCCGAACCCACCAATCACTGGCCAGGATTCCGAGTCCGACAGCAGTTTGGAGCTCCGTTTTATATAGTTGATTATTGTATAACAATTAAACAGTAGTGTAATGTACCACTCAACAAACTGAAAGAGCTGGAAGGTTACCTTTTTGCAGTGTGGCAGTTGTCTGTTTTGCTGCTCTTTTCTTTGCAACATTCCCGTCTCCTTGCGGTGTACTTGTGCTGTTTTGGGCCTTCCTTTTGGCGTCACGGTTTGCTCGTGGTTTGGATGTTTTGGTTGCATCATCTGTGCTGAGCTTTTTAGCTTTTCGATGCGTTCCTCTCTCCTTGACTGACTTAGTCTCTGAGCTTAAGCTCGAGCGATCAAAGTCATCTTTAGGTTCCCTCTGTGTGTCATCATCCTCTTCACTGCTGCCCAGCTGAGGCATTGGTGGATGAGGAGCTCTATGTATGGTCTGCTCAGATAGTCTGTGCAAAACGACCACTGGCTTTTTCACTCCATTTAGAGAAGTAGAAGTCGTCTCCTCTCTCTGTGGCTTTCTGCCTGTGTCTGTATCGCAGGTCTTGCTGTCCAGTGGTCGTGATGGAGCGGTAGCCATATTATCTACAAAGACAACAACAACAACAAAACATTGTAGCTTGCAAAACTCAAAAGCACCAAGGACATAATCACACATCGACGCATGGCATGTTACTATTCCAACACCAAAACGTCATCATCCATGGAAGATATATTACTATAACATAGCTGAATTAACACAATTAAATTCCATAACTTTTCCAAAGCTTTCATAATTTTTTTACTAATTCCATTCACTTTTCCAGGTTTGTAAGTTTTGGTTAGCTATTTTGCGACTATTTTAACATAGACGGTATGGGCGCCCGCTTCCAAGCTGGGAACAGTCGCAGAAGCACCAGCCAGCCAGCATCTGCATTCTGCAAGCAGGTCCGTGTAAAAAGCATTTAACACTGAAACGTGACTATGGAGCAATAAAATTGATTTTTTTTTCGACACCCGATCCAGTGAAAAGCACATGGGATAGTTCTCCCGATTATGAAGCAACCCAATCCCCAGAATAAAATGTAAAAAAAAGAGAACCAAAAAAGAACTTAGACAACTCCAGCTCATTCAGAATGCTGCTGCTAGAGTTCTAACAAAGACTAAGAAAGCTGATCATATTACTCCAGTTTTTAAGTCCTTACACTGGTTGCCAGTGTGTCATAGAATAGATTTTAAAATACTGTTACTAATCTACAAATCACTTAACGGCCTAGGCCCAAAATACATGGCTGAATTGCTCCTACGCTTAGTTTTAAAAATAGACTAAAGACTTTTATGTTTACCGTCGCTTTTAACTGCTGACAGATAGAACATTTTTAACTATTTTTGCAACTACTCTGTTGTGATGCTTTTAAATGTCTATTTTATCCTCTTCTTTTATTCTCTTATTTTCTTGTGTTGACCATCTTATGTGAAGCACTTTGAATTGCCTCTATCTGATTTGATGCAAACCCAATGCTGTGGCAAGTACGGGCAACAGAAGACGCAAGGTACCATAAGAGGGTATGCTTGGCGTCCAAACTACAGTATAAAGACAAAGCTGTTATGAAATATCTATTTCATCCTCTTTTTTTATTTTCTTATGTCATCCATTTTATGTGAAGCACTTTGAACTGCATCTGTGTATGAAATGTGCTATACAAATAAACTTGACTTGACTTAAAAAAACAGAATATTATGTACAATATCAACATAAATTTGGATAGGCTATACTATCCTATAGTAGGGTCTAGCCTACTATAATGTTATAATCATGGTTTCCAGTGACTTCTGAGCAAACCAGTCAAGGAATAAAATAGTATAATTTAAATATGAATAAGTTATCAATCATTGAATTGATAAATTTCTGGTAATATGCAATATGATGACGAAATAGTGTATCTATGAGAATCTGCAGACTTCAATCAATGTTTGAAGCAGAAATAGCTTTATTATCACAGTTTGCCAATGTGATGACGTATTGAGTGGTGTCCCATTTCCTAGGCGACTGTTTTCAACCCCTACCCCTTGTGGCTCCGTTTTGAAGGACAAGGGGGAAATGCGAGGGGCACTCAAAAAATAAGGGGTAGGGGTCAAATAAGAATTGGGATTAGGCCATAGATTCTTTGGACAAAGATATGATATTTGCTGATATCACAAAGTCTGCCACAATATTATTTTGATTCAATTCAGGGGTCTGTGATTGATATGACACGATATATGCCCATTTAACAGAATCAGCTACGTGATGTGGAGGGTGTGGTTCGATGGTTTCTCACCTGTGTGGACTCTCATGTGTCTCAACAGAGTTCCCCTGCGGTCAAATATTTTACCACCTGACTGAGGTTCACTAGTCTCCTTCCAATCATCACTGTCTTCCCTTTCAGGTTCAGCAGAGTCTGAAGTCTTGCCATGACTAGTTGGTTGTAAATAATGACCTAGATCTAAGTTAATGGCTGGTTCTGATAGTGCACAGTCCTCTCCATCAGCTTCTGTTTTTATCTGTTCAGTTGAGCTGCTGGCTAGAGGCTCTGCCACTCTGTTCTCCTCAGTTTGGCTTTGATGAAGCAGTGAGGACTTAGGTTTCTCTTCCTCATCTTCACTCTTCACAGGAACATGGGTGAATTGGAACTTGGTGATATCAACCTCCTCGAGTCCTGGAAGCTGCTCGCCCTCCTGACTGGTTCGGAGTCCCTCCTGTTCGTCTTTAATGTGTGGGGGCTCTGGGTCCTCCTGAAGCTGCTCTCCCTCCTGACTAGTCCAGAGTTCCCCCTGTTCCCCTTTTAAGTTACTGATGCAGAGTTCCCTCTGTTCCTCTTTAATGAGTGGGGGCTTTGCGTCGTCCTGAAGCTGCTCTCCCTCCTGACTGGTGCAGGGTTCCCTCTGTTCCTCTTTAATGTGTGGGGGCTTTGAGTCCCCCTGAAGCTGCTGTCCCTCCTGACTGGTACGGTCAAGAGGGAGGAGGACGAGGTGGGTACCGCTCAGGGTATAGTAAATACGCTGCACCTGATAGGTGCAGAGTTCACCCCGTTCCTCTTTAATGTCTGGGGGCTTTGAATCCTCCTGAAGCTGATCTCCCTCCTGACTGGTCCAGAGTCCCTCCTGTTCCTCTTTAATATGTGGGGGCTCTGGGTCCTCCTGAAGCTGCCCTCCCCCCTGATTGGTCCAGAGTCCCTCCTGTTCCTCTTTAATCTGTGGGGGCTCTGGGTCCTCCTGAAGCTGCCCTCCCCCCTGATTGGTCCAGAATCCCTCCTGTTCCTCTTTATTCTGAGGGGGCTCTGGGTCCTCCTGAAGCTGCCCTCCCCCCTGATTGGTCCAGAATCCCTCCTGTTCCTCTTTAATCTGAGGGGGCTCTGGGTCTTCCTGAAGCTGCGCTCCCTCCTGACTAGTCCAGAATCCCTCCTGTTCCTCTTTAATCTGAGGGGGCTCTGGGTCTTCCTGAAGCTGCGCTCCCTCCTGACTGGTCCGCAGTTCCTCTTTAATGTGTGGCGGGTCTGGGTCTAGAAGCGCTGCTTCTCTGTTCTCCTCAGTTTGGCTTTGATGAAGCTGTGAGGACTGAGGTTTCTCTTCATCATCTTCACTCTTCACAGGGACAGGAGTGAAGTCTGGAGGTACAAATGAAATACACACTTTTTTTTTTACATTAAGGAACACTACCTAAACGTGTTGCCATTACTTCATAATGTTAATGGGAAAATTATTGAGGGGTACCAAAGACTGTCAGCTGTAGCTTGCTGCTGATTGCTGCCCCTAAATCAGAATGACAAGATCTATCAATCCTGTCTCTCAATTACGAAAATATAGGGGGTTCAAAGACTAACCGCATTACCAAACCTAGCCTGGTAAAGCAGCCGGTCACGTGAACTCACATTTCATTTTGTGGTAGAACGAAATGAAATGTGAGTTCATGTGACCGACTGGTTTACCAGGCTGAGCCAAACCTCAGCTTCCCAGACAAGCTTGATGCAGGAGCTATGGAATATCACAAACTGTGTGCGATGTGAAATGGGAAATCACAAAAAGTGTGGACCAAAGCAGCTCAAAAGGCAATAGTATACAAAGTGAAAAAAGGGGAAGCTACTTGGAGTTTTAAGGCAATATTTAATAAGAAGTAATATATCTGTGTACAAGCAGTTACAAAACAGAATATATCTTTGATATGGGCAAACAAAACGCAACGCGTTTCAACCACGCAGGTGTTCCTCAGCAGTGAAATAACAATGAAATGTCACAAACCTGCTCTTTGTCGGCGCACTTCAGGACCTAAAGCATCCAGCAGCTTTTGTTGGCGTTGTTTCGAACGTGTGAACATTTTCACACGGTGACAGCAACTTTTCCAACCAAATTATTTACTCACTGTAGCTATAGCAGCTAGCCTACTTCGGTCCAACACAGCTTCATCACGTCTCAGTTAGCATCATCCACCATGACGAATTTCCACATGGTCTTTCGGGGGAAATGGGCCTCCTTCTTCGAGGCTTCGAGGTAGGCTACGAAATAATCTAGCTTATTGCTCCCTCTGCAGGTCAATGTATGTAAACACATGGGTTTTGGTCTGTGGTTGTTCCTACAAAAGCGATATTGATCCATGAAGCCATGTTAGCGTTCTCGTATTTCAATGTCAGCTATTAACATTAATTCAGTTGGTTAATGAAATCGCTGTGAGCTGTCAAAATGGACTTGCTCCAGGGCGTGTTCTGCCCCCAAGTGCAGTGGAGTACAAGGGAAGGAGGGGGTCTTGGGGTGACATTTGACACCGAAAAAAGATCACAGTCATCATCACACACAAGTGGGCAAGGCTTCCCTTAATTCTCTTTGACTGCAGTTGCTGAAATCAAATAGCACTATGTTCCTCTTTCTAAATATAAATCATTATACACATGCAGGCACGTAATCAGGTCAGTACGGTGGTCACTGGTCAGTACCATCGACCTATAACTCAATGGTCAGTACTTATTGGAATCTTTTTGACAGTGCATCATGCGCCTGCGCAGTAGACGGAGCCAGGAAGCATGCTACCAGTCACGTGATAATTGTGTGAGCTACAATACAACATAGCACTTCCTTATGTAACTTTCAAAATAAGCTGATTTTAAAAGTAGGCCTATCCATTAAGGGAGAAAGTAAGTTAAAATAAAATGGTTTGTTTCCAAAAAGTCCGCCTCACAGCACGTGTTCATAGCAAAGTAATTATGTGGTGGTAGCGTTTTCTGCCATTGCCAAATTTCCTTTCATGAATGATATTTCAAATAAAAGCTATTCTTTAAGATATGTGTACAATATGTTATATTTACAATAACCCTGCTCCTCGTGGAAAGAATACATTGGAAATAAATGACAAATTGACTATGTGTATGTTACCATTCTAAAAACCCAATACAATGAAATCCATCACAATGAGGAGGGCCACTAGAAAAGGATGAATCTGTGCCCACTTGATAAAATACCTCTAATACTTGTGTTTGAGCTGTGAATTGAAAACAGCCTGCTTTGGAGGTCAGTAAATAACAGTAATAAGCATAAGTTATCTCTTAATTACAGAGAGGGATGGGCAAACGACATATGGTCTAAACCTAAGCTTAGATCATATGTTCAGATGAAGCAGCGTTTTGGTCCTGAGCCCTATGTCACTTCCTTTCTAACCAGAAACCAGAGGTCTTTATGTGCTCAGCTGAGAATTGGTATTCTGCCTCTTGCCATTGAAGTAGGGCGGTTCACAGCTATACCAGAAGAGAACAGGATATGCAATGTCTGTGATCTAAAGGATGTTGAAAATGAGTTTCATTTCATGTTTTATTGTACTTTATATGATGATTTGAGGATTTCCTTATTTGACGAAATGCAAAAGCAAAGACCTGAGCTCTTCTGGGCAGATGATGGCCAGAAGTTGGAGTGGTTGTTTAAGACTGAGGTATTTAATACTGCTAACTTTATCTCTAGGGCCTGGAATAGAAGGCAAGCACAGCTCTTTAAGTAGGTTCAGGTGGTGGTTTTCATGCTGTACAACTTTACTGTATGTACTTTGGGTGTTTTCTGTTGGTTTTATGTTTTGATCATTGTTTGTTTAAATGATGAACAGTAAAAGTGTCCTGTAAGCCCATGTGGGCTGGGCTTCATTCGAAGCATGACACTTAAATAAAGAAAATCAATCAATCAATCAATCATAACAGTCAAGCATGGACCGTTTGATAGGCGGGAGTTTGTAATAGTGTGGTGCTGCCATCTGCTGGAGGACTGAGCTCCCCATCAGTCAAATCTCCATCCGTATGGTGGTGGCTGCCTTTTTGCTCTCTTGTGGCTGCTGCACAGAAAAGAAACAAAGACGTGGTGACACAGTGAACCATCTAAACATCATTCTACTTATCAAGCTGAGCAGCAGCTAAATACATTTTAATTGGGCTGTGTGAAAGCTACCTTGTGCATGCGGCGTCCTCCTGTCTCAGGGTCTCTGTCAGTGAATTCTACAGCATGTCCTCCTCCTCTGGTTTTAAACACCAGACCCTGTAAAGACAAAGACAAGGGAAAAGACAAAAGGATGCATTAGGTGCATTGTGTCCACCACAGACCCTTCCAACAGGCTTCCAGTGTCAAAGAATGGACATGTTGCACCACATTGACCTGCTATGGGCTGAGAATGTGCTGCTTGGTGCAGTTTAAAGCATTTCAATTTGTGTCTAAAACCTTCACCGTTTCAGCTTATTTACCTTGATGAGTTGGGTCTGGATCTCACCATCGGAGGAGGCAACCTCCTGATGTGTGATCATGTACTTTCTGACACTTGGACAGGGACTTCTCGCTGATGGGGGCAGATACCGTGATGGAATTCTGGAGGATGGGCTGCAAAACTCTATCCAGGTCCAGGGTGGTGGAGGGCTTGTGGTCCATCCATTTCTCATCGTGACCAACAGAGCGGGACGAGCGGGACCACCGGTGCAGCGGTGAGGGTATCGCCGTCTACACAGATCAAGAGTGGAGGAGAAATGAGTGAGTGTAATTTTGACTAAGGAAGTGTTGGTTCTAAATGATGGGACATGTTATCTTCTCACCCTTGTCTCAACAGATGTCCAATCACCATCCATATAATTGCCCTCCTTGGTGCAGCTGCCTTCTGGTGCTCTCCTTCACAGAAACAAAGACATGGTGACACAGTGAAGCTGCCTTCTGGTGCTCTCCTTCACAGAAACAAAGACATGGTGACACAGTGAAGCTGCCTTCTGGTGCTCCCCTTCACAGAAACAAAGACATGGTGACACAGTGAAGCTGCCTTCTGGTGCTCTCCTTCACAGAAACAAAGACATGGTGACACAGTGAAGCTGCCTTCTGGTGCTCTCCTTCACAGAAACAAAGACATGGTGACACAGTGAAGCTGCCTTCTGGTGCTCTCCTTCACAGAAACAAAGACATGGTGACACAGTGAAGCTGCCTTCTGGTGCTCTTTTTCACAGAAACAAAGACATGGTGACACAGTGAAGCTGCCTTCTGGTGCTCTCCTTCACAGAAACAAAGACATGGTGACACAGTGAAGCTGCCTTCTGGTGCTCTCCTTCACAGAAACAAAGACATGGTGACACAGTGAAGCTGCCTTCTGGTGCTGTCCTTCACAGAAACAAAGACATGGTGACACAGTGAAGCTGCCTTCTGGTGCTCTCCTTCACAGAAACAAAGACATGGTGACACAGTGAAGCTGCCTTCTGGTGCTCTCCTTCACAGAAACAAAGACATGGTGACACAGTGAAGCTGCCTTCTGGTGCTCTCCTTCACAGAAACAAAGACATGGTGACACAGTGAACATTCTAAACATCATTATCTCCATCCAACCATCCATCGTCAGGACTGTCTCTCTGTCTGTCCTTCACATAGTTCTCTCCACAACTGTTGGTCTGATTGACCAGTTCAAACTGAGGGGGTGGACTGAGTGCAGAGCGCTGCTTTTGTGCAATTTGGACGCGCAACACATTCAATCCTTTATATTTATTTATATAAAAGTGAGCAAGTGGGCAATATCTGCCTGTCTGTTTCAATTTCTGTCCCACTGATGATGTCACAATGCCTATGACATCATCAGTGAGAAGATGATTTTGGTCAACAATGTCACTGGATGATATGTCTGAACATGGCCTTAGATTCAGATGGCATGGTGTGCAGATTTTAATAACATGTGGGTCGTCCTTACCATGACAATAGGCCTTCCAAAGTCCAGTATCCAGTTTTGCACCGTGAGACAGAGCCATAGGTCCAAATGGAAGTGTAGCCTTTTCTTCTGTGGCACTTTCTCCTTCGCAACAGGTTGGCTGTCAACAGATGTTTACAGTGGCTGCAGGTCATGCAACACAACCTCATGTACAGCAGCAAATAACAATAGGTGGTTGTGTGGGGAATACTGTGGTAAAGGACACCATACTAGTGTACTCAATTCCCGTTTAAATAGCCTACATTTTCCTCTGCTATCCTTTGCTTGCCATGTTAAACGTTAGTCTGCTAATCTCATATTAAGGAAGAAAAGCACTGTGTTTACAGATATTTGAGTGGTTAGGTGTGTTTACAGTGTGCCCACTGGCCCCAGCTGTCTCTCCTGTGTCCCCAGTACTTTATCTCCCTCTCTTGTGTGCACTGTCCACATACACATACTAAACAGTGCTTGGATTTCTCATGCTCCTTTAAAAACAACAAACAAAAACATAGCAAATCACATACAGTATAGGAATGTGTGTGTTAATTGTGTGCATATACACTTTTTTTTTTAACCCCTAAGATCATGTTTAGAACATCATAGTCAGGATGATTTTCACAGAGCAACGTCAAGACCTTTAGATGTACTGATGCCTTTGTCTTTGTGGTGCTTCTCCAGGCTCTGTCTCAAAGATCTAGCCCCTATCTTACTGCTCAATTGGTCTTACGGTCAGTCACATCATGCAAACGAGAGGAGAGCATAGATATGACAACAGAACACCGACTCAAAAGCTTATATTACACACAAACCTATTTTGTGTTGTCTGGAAGTCGTTGCCTTGACGTTTTCGTACAGCCTGCATTCTCGGTTCAGTGGTGTTTGGGGTATTTCTGTCTGACTCCACAAACTGTCTGCAGTGCGGTGGTGAAAGAAAAGTTCAGCTGCACGCGCTGTCAGTGTCACCTGGCTGTCAGTCGATCACTTCCTAGTTGCTGCCTTGGTCCCGCCCATCCGCTCATTCTACCAATCATATTGCAGCGGAAGAATTCTGATAACTTCTTCTTCTTCTATGGTGTTTTGCGGCAGTTTGCATCCTTTAAGTTGCATTACCGCCTCCTTCTGGATTTATCCATCCACTGTTTCCCTAATCAGCAGTGCTTTTCAAAGTGGGGTACTAGTACAGGGAGGACCCCCAGGAGGTCATTGAGGGGGTTCCTACGGGCTACATAAGACAAAAAAGGTTGGGAACCACTGCATTCAGCTGGATTAATTCTCTGGACGTTCCCTCTGGACTTTTAGTAGCTGTTCCCAAACAGCTGATTCCTACAGAAGCACCCTCTTGTGACATCACTTGTGCTGGACGTTCTGCTGGGACTGACATCACAGGAGGCAGTTCCATTTCAGGAACAGTTTTATTTTATTTTATTTAACCTTTATTTAACCAGGAAAGTCATTAAGAACAAATTCTTATTTACAATGGCGACCTGACTACAGTGGTCAGCTGCTTTACAAAAACCAGCCTAGATGAGCTGTGTGATTTAACCACCCCTTACCCCCCTGAAAATCACATTGCTATAACACCCCTCCCACATAAAGTTCCTCAGACAGGGCTTCCCAGTCTTGAGCACCCCTGCAGAATAGAATAGGCCAGAACAGCATAGAATAACATTTTGCATTAGAGACTGCAATGCAAAATGCTATTCTATTTGCAGTGCAACAGATTAAAAAGCCAGAAAATATCCAAACCAAATCTCGAGAAAGAAAATTGAGATCTTTCACTCCTTACTGAACAGAATGTGCAGTGTCCCTGTGCTACCAGTTTTGAACACTAGATGGCACCAATGGACTTGGTTTTAACAAACAAGAGACCAATAAGCCTCAAAGCCTCATCAGTATCATGCACGGCAGTATATATATATATATATATATATATATATATATATATATATATATATATATATATATATATATATATATATATATATATATATATTGTTTAGTCTATTACTAAGTGCTAAAATCATTTTTTTTTTTCAAAATAGGTGGAACATTGCAAATGGGTTTTGATAATTCCACCTGTTTCCAATGCAAATCAATACAGATGAAACATTACATTACATACACACAAAGGCGTGGGGGGTTCATGTTTTTCTGTTGTCTTGTCAGTTTTGTTTTATTCTGTTTTGAAAATATAAAACATGGAGATCTATTTGTAATGTACCTTTGGAGAAAAAAAATGACTACACACAGACTTTGAAATTATAACCTATATTTAATTATTACAACACATTAAACAATAAACACAGTCTTTACAATAGTACAAAAAATTCACAGTATATATTATTTACAGTATTTTCATGGATATACAAGGAATTAATCCATTGACTCTAAGGCATTATAAGGATTATTATGCAGCTTTAATATAAACAATCAATCAATCAATCAATCAATAACCCTCCAGTAGGTGGGGTAATGCAACACAGAAGTCACTGTCTAGTAGTGCAATTAGTAATTAGTCTGCAATTTTCACCACAATTATATTAATTTCAAAAATGTATTCAACAAAAAAAAACTCATATGTATTCCGGTGAATCACTATAACATTTTTGGTGGATTTTTTTTCTGTCATGATGACATCACAGCAGACATTCGAATATTCGTGGAAAACCCCAGAATATAAAAAAGATAGATAGCGTAGAACCAGACAGCACACAAAAAAACAGAATATGAGGAGAAGAATGAATGGGTTGTGAATTCATTCACAAAAAAATATTTTTAATAATTTTCAGACAAAACAATTTGTCTATAAATATGCGTGTAAAGCTGTGTTCACACCGAGATATTTATTTTTCTCTGTCGCTCGATTCAACCCTTTGGAATCGCTCTGTTGCTGTGTTTAAATCGCTCGTCAACAGGCACAATAATTGACGGACATCTGGGGGCTATAACGTTACGCAATGTCATGATGTTTGTCCACTACGAGCCACCGTAGGTGTTTACAAACTAAGCCTATCAGCGTGCTCTATACCGGTAGTACAGACTTCCCTTCATGTCAGCTGTCAGCCTGTCAATCAGCTGTCAATGCGGTTTGTTGCCACACAATAAACCTGGGGTTTGTTCCAAGCCAGTGTGATCCTTGACTCACTCTCACACGGCAGCCAATCAGCGTTGAACAGCGAGCGACTGATGCCAGCGAAATTTCGCTCGAGTTGGGATATTACATCTCGGGCGACGAGCGAATTCTCGCCCTATCGCTCTGTCTCTGTTGCTCGGACAGAGACAGAATCGCTCGTTTGCATTGACTTTGTAATGTAAACTCGATGCCAGCGAAAAACTTGAATAGGTCGGTGTGTGAACGCACCTTAAGTGCAGCATAAATACATACTGTACTCATTCAAATAGTGGATGCTCGCACAAAGAAAAGTGGACAGAGCTTTGGAGCAATAGTTATGGGCTAACTACCTCTAGCCAGCTCTCTGCTGTTCACCATGTTCATCATATCATCTCACAGTCAGTCAGTCCATCAGTCAAATCTCCATCCGTATGGTGGTGGCTGCCTTTTTGCTCTCTTGTGGCTGCTGCACAGAAAAGAAACAAAGACGTGGTGACACAGTGAACTACTTATCAAGCTGAGCAGCAGCTAAATACATTTTAATTGGCTGTGGAAAGCTACCTTGTGCATTTTTTATTTTTTATTTTTATTTTTTTATCCTTTATTTAACCAGGAAGGTCCCATTGAGATACAATATCTCTTCTGCCAGGGAGTCCTGGTCAAGATGGACAGCAAAAATAAAAGGTTTCATGTAAAAAAAAAAATACAAACAGGGACAAATAACATCACAGAATACACACAGAAACACAACAAGCAAACACAAACTACAAGGATTAAAGGCTAAAAAGAAGGGCTAAAAAGAAACTTGACAATCGCACATTTCTCATGCAATGACATTGTTCTGTAAAAACAGATTTTAGAGTATTTTTAAACATGTCAAGAGGGGGTAAAGATGTCATGTTGTAACTCGTTCCAGGCATGTGGTGCATGAAAGGAGAAGGAAGATTTACCTCTGTTCGGCTTTTGGGGGCCAAGAGAAAATTAAAACTATTTCGAGGGCAACTTAAAGTGGTGGCCACACTGCCTTTAGTATTTACAGGGAGACTTGAAACAGTGTCTAAGCCTGCATTGATAAAATGCCTATTAAAGGCATCTGCTATATTCTGTTTGCCCTTAATTTCACTGTGGTTTACCTTTAAAAGCTCAGGAAGAGTGGGAGGTGACACAGACCCTGATGAGGATTGAACCAATTTCCAAAATTTCCCTCTTGTCTCAGGGTCTCTATGTCAGTGAATTCTACAGCATGTCCTCCTCCTCTGGTTTTAAACACCAGACCCTGTGAAGACAAAGACAAGGGAAAAGACAAAAGGATGCATTAGGTGCATTGTGTCCACCACAGACCCTTCCAACAGGCTTCCAGTGTCAAAGAATGGACATGTTGCACCACATTGACCTGCTATGGGCTGAGAATGTGCTGCTTGGTGCAGTTTAAAACATTTCAATTTGTGTCTAAAACCTTTACCGTTTCAGCTTATTTACCTTGATGAGTTGGGTCTGGATCTCACCATCGGAGGAGGCAACCTCCTGATGTGTGATCATGTACTTCTGACACTTGGACAGGGACTTCTCGCTGATGGCGGCAGACACCGTGATGGAATTCTGGAGAACGGGCTGCAAAACTCTATCCAGGTCCAGGGTGGTGGAGGGCTTGTGGTCCATCCATTTCTCATTGTGACCAACAGAGCGGGACCAGCGGGACCAGCGGGACCACCAGTGCTCCTTGGTGCGGCTGCCTTCTGGTGCTCTCCTTCACAGAAACAAAGACATGGTGACACAGTGAACATTCTAAACATCATGATCTCCATCCAACCATCCATCGTCAGGACTGTCTGTCTGTCTGTCCTTCACATAGTTCTCTCCACAACCTGATACTGATTGACTTCAAACTGAGGGGGTGGACTGAGTGCAGAGCGCTGCTTTTGTGCAATTTGGACGCGCAACACATTCAATCCTTTATATTTATTTATATAAAAGTGAGCAAGTGGGCAATATCTGTCTGTCTGTTTCAATTTCTGTCCCACTGATGATGTCACAATGCCTATGACATCATCAGTGAGCGTATCTCGAGAACCGTTTGTCGGATTGACCGCAAACTTGGCGAGTGCGCTTAGGGGGACCCGATGGAGTGCAGTATGTGTATGTGTGTGTGTGTGTGTGTGTGTGTGTGGGAGGTGGTGAATGGGGAAACAGGCACTGTACTAGTATATTACTATTAATTATAATAATGTCAGCAGTGTCTGTCTGTCGTTCACATTTGTGTGGAAAGCTACCTTGGGCCTGTGGTGGACTCCTGCATCAGGCTCTCTATTTCTGTGAACTGGACCGCTCGCCCTCCTCCTCTGGTTTTCACGACCACACCCTGTACAGAAAAAGAATAGGGGAAACAAACAGGAGGCATTAGGTGCATTGTGTCCACCGCAGACCCTTCCAACAGGCTTGTTGCACCACATTGACCTGCCATGGGCCGAGCATGTGCTGCTTGGTGCAGTTTAAAACATTTCAATGTGTGTCCAGAATACAGTATCTTCACCATTTCAGCTGATTTACCTTGATGAGTTGGGTGTGGATCTCACCACTGGAGGCCATCGGCTGATGCGTGAGCACATATTTATTACACCTGGACAGGGCCTTCAAACTGGGGGCAGCAGACACTTTGGTTGTAGATTTGGGGCAGACGGGCTGCAAAATTGACCCCAGGTCCAGGCTGGTGGAGGGGTTGTGTTGCATCCATTTTTTACGACCAGCAGAGGGGGCCCGGCGATGCTGGTGCCAGTATGCTGGCAGTGGACTCCTCTACTCGGAACAAGAGTGGAGGAGAAATGAGTGTCATTTTTACTGCATGGAGAGTGGTCTCAACAACATTTAGCCTTTATGTCCAATGATTCCATTAAAGCTTACAAATGACACTGTGCTTGCTCCCTCAAAAAACAAGCGCAAGTTAAATCTATGATATATTAAAGTCAAAGAGAGCAGGATGTTAATAGGTTAGTAAACACTATATTATTATAAACATTTTCACATTTAAGCTGGGGGAAAACATGAGCAAAGAGTGAAAAACACAACACCATCATCAGCTCCTGACAGCTAAGGAAGTGCACTGACCGTGTTGGTTCTCTTGAAGGTAGGAGGGGGGGACCGGACTTCATCCTCAGCACAGCCTCTCCTGACCTGTCTGTCCACAGGCCCTGAAGGGATGGGGAACTTCCTGGTTGTTGTAGGGGAATTGTTAGCCTGGCTGCTGTCCGGGGCTGCCCACTGCTTCCCTGCACTGATGCAGGAGGCTGCAGATGCAGTGCTAGGGGTGGGGGAAGGGGGCCTTGGCCACGCCCTGCCCTCCAGAACGCCATTGGCTCTGGCTGCTAGTGACCGAGTGACCTTTGACCTGACATGGAGGTCATCATTAAAGCACTGTGGAGCAGACACAGAGTGGAAAGACTGTCACTGCATAGTTACATACACTCAGTACACAGACATCAAAGTAGTCCAGAGCATATACATGGCTGTTTTACACTATGTGTTTTATGTGTGTATGGACATGTATGCGTTTGGCCTATGAAATTAATGCTATTTTTATGTTAGAGACTCACCTGATTGTATTGTGACCCAATTTCGATGGGGGTACCATCCATGTTGGCGACGCAGGGCAGCGGGCAGTGCTCACTGCACTCTGGGTGAGTGACCACTTTGCAGCCACGGCACACCAGAGTGGTCTTCCCACACCTGATCCTCTCCCCACAGGGCTCACACTCACAGTACTCGCACTTATTGACCTTAGGGAGAAACAAGACAAGACTTAGTCAAGATAGTGGGCCGACAGCGGGAAACATAGTGTTCAGTGAAACCTGGGGAACACACTGAGTTTTGCAAATAAGCTCTTTGATCAACATAATACTGCAAGACGCGTGGCCTAGTAGCAGCTTCACCTGCGTTTAAAGTACCATTAAGTACAGTGATAATACAATGTGTACTTCTTCAGTTCACTCCAGTGCATTCAAGATTCAAGATTCAAGATTTATTAAGTGTCCCAAAAGGGCAAATTGGATTGCAAAAAGCATAGTACAAAGTACATACATACAAACAAATAAGACAATAAAGACATTATAAAAACAGTCTAGAGCAGCAGTTTAAAGTGCAACACAACAGTTAAAATGCAAATGACAACAGTAGCAACGATCTAAAGTGCACAGTAGAGATATAAAGTGCATGGTAGCAAAGGCGAGTGACATGTAAATGCTTTAACGCACTGTATAGTGGATGGTAAACATTTGCTTTGCATCACCACAAAAGCACTACAGTAGAACTACGCTAAATAAAGAAAACAGCCAAATACAGAAAACACAGAGGTGAAACTGCTTCTAATCTTCCTGTCATACAAGTGTCTAACTGATCGATCAGATAGACACTTGTAGGAAGATTAGAAGTAGGTTGAATATAACCAGAATGATCCTTGAATCAGAAAAGAAAAGGTGCTTTTCCACTATGATTAAATGACTCTTCCACATAGGTGGCATTCTTACAGTTTTGGAGACAACCTGATGAGGCCGGAGCCTGCCGTTGTTCTGCAGAGTTCTGCTCTCATGATCGCTCTCTGATTCTGAGTCCCACTCCATGGCAGCTGCACAGGGGAGATAGAAAATACATATAAGCTCGTGTATCCAACATACCAATACCATCTTTTCATCACGGGAAATTCTATGAGTTCTTGGTTCCGTAGTTATTAAGGAGACCATTTACACACAGCGTCAGGAACATTTTTAAGGGTAAATATAATAGATCGCATAATAGAAATCCAACCAGTTTCTCTCCTGATAAGGAGCAGAGCAAGTAGCATCAGCCTCAACAGATCATGACCACCGTTTCAAATTTGTAATTGCATTTCTTTCATAGTAACGTTAAATCGCTGCATGGGTGAGTGACACTGCAGCAGCCAATATAGCCTACTACTGTACTACTAGAGATGATTACTTTTAAAAGTGAAGAAAAAACAATGTTAATATCTGCTTTACTACTTAAATAATGTAATATTATATGCATAAAGTGATATATAGCCCCATAATTAATGTGTCATATTATGCATAAAGTGTATACCGCTCTGCTGCATAATGGGTGATATTCATTCATCTTTCCCAAGTATTTTCCAAGCCTGCCGGCTTCGGTGCGAGCAGCTAAACTGGCCCGGGCCGCTTCCTCTTCTGACTGTCACAAACCAGCGTGCATAGACGACCGCCACCTAGTGTGTGTGTTAGTATCATGACTTCAGAAACAACAACTAGCTACTAATACTGCTACTACTAGACTACTACTACTACTACGTCATTTCAAAGGGTAGCTATTTAGGAAGCTACCAACTACTTCACCATGGAAGTAGCTGAAACTACAGCAAAGCTACCCTAAAATAATACAATAGCCTACAAAAAAGCACAATGCCAGCAAAAATATGCCTCTCAATTGACATTCATACATTCATTTTTGTTGTTGTAATCAAACCTGGGTTCTTCTGGGTTTTGTCTTATCATTATCAGACAAATAAACATTAAAGACTTTACTAGCATTGGTTATGGTTAGGGTGAAGAATCTCAGGGCAAGCCAATCAGAGGCAGCTGAGGCTCTGTGTCTTGCGCTAGGATTGGTTAAGGTTAGGGTAAGAATATCATGGCAAGCCAATCAGAGGCAGCTGAGGCTGTGTGTCTTGCGCTAGGATTGGTTAAGGTTAGGGTAAGAATATCATGGCAAGCCAATCAGTGGCAGCATAGGCTGTGTCTTGTCAAGAAGTACACTAACGTTAGTGGGATCCTGGCTGACTCCACGTTCTGTGATGTCTTCAAAGCGATCAGGATGAAAGAAAAAAGTGTAACTTGACTCACTACGCAAACATGAATGTAGTTGAACTACCAGCAAGCTGCTGCAAAATGTAGTTAAACTCACCGAGCTATAGCCTACTACGTAGTTCAAATACATGCAATGTAACGTTAGTACTTCGTACAGCTGGCGTAGCCACGGGTGTGCCAGGGTGCTCCTGTGCCACCCAAACCCAAAGAGGCAGCTGGCACAGACAAAAAAAACGGGGGTAAAAAATAAAGTTTTTTGTTTGTTTGTCCCCCAGAGCATCATGGGAAACTAGCTAAGCTGTCTAGTAAAGTAAACAAATGCAGCGCCAAATCAAGAAGAAATGAAACAGAGCTCGCTTGTAAGCTTTTTCGACAAAGGCAAGAAATGTCGCATTGACGAGGAAGATGACTCGTCGCCCTCCCCCTCAACAAGTGCGGCTTCACGGCTTGTAGTTGTAGTGCACCACCCGTTCCGTTCCTGCACCTGTTTGGTGGGGGTGGACAGTGGAGACGGACGAAGATTCTGTCAATATTTTTCCAACTTTACCGAACTCGAAGATGAAGATGATTCAGCCGTTACTGTAATTACAGCTGGTTTGTGCAGCGGCCAGCAGCAGACCCAGAGGACACTAACGCTACCGCTTCTATCTGCTAATAATGAGTGCAGCGAAAAGGAGCAAACATTGATGGTTTATAGTTATATGGTCCTATCTTCATATTCCTCTAAATCTGGCTTGAAAAGCACTGTCTGGAGGCGAGGCCGAGGGCGTTAGTTACGGTTAGGTGTTGTAAACTTAATAACGGTGATTAACCTCATGTAACGACCAACCAAACGAATGAGGGCCTAGCTAGCTAATGTTAAAAACGATTAATAGCCGTTAGGGTTTACAACACCTAACCGTAACGTAAACGCCCTCAGCCTCGCCTCCAGACAGTAGTGCACGAAGTACTAACGTTACATTGCATGTATTTACCGTTTTCATAAAAGTCCATCTGAAACACCGAGCAAGAAAAAGACGAACAGAGGCGCATCGACTAGCGTTAGCTAACTGCTAGCTAAGTTAACCAAACAAGCAGCCTAAACGTACGGCTCAAAATGACACTGTTTGATATATCCACAATTTAAATCAAACAATTGTTCTTCGCCTTACTTGGTCCTGCAGGGTCTTGGTCCATAAATCTCAAATGAAATCGTCTTCTTTCGTCTTAAGCTGTGGTGTGGCTTGAGGAGAGTTTTGAACTGGTGTTCACCGTCTGCACTCTGAACTCAAACTGAAGTTGAACTGGAAAACTTATTGATTTGAATATGCCTTATGCGTGTGCGTGAGCTGATTGGTCACGTTCACGCGCAAACACCGTGACCCGATTGGCCCACGCACGGTCGCCAACGTCACGTTACGTCCTGCTTCAGCCTGCCTACCAAGAGACTTTCATCCACAATTTATTTTCCCATAGACATTTCGTAAAATGCGTATAAAAATAGTTTTACTTGTTCAAACCTATATACATTTATATAATTTTATATATATATATATATATATATATATATATATATATATATATATATATATATATATATATATATATATATATATATATATATATATATATAGTGGTAATCTTATCAGACTGTGTGCAACCTTCCTCATCAGACAATGATACCTGACTCACATGGCACATACTGAATTATAATGTGCTCATAAGCATATGTCCACAATTGTGCTTGATGGCTGTGATATAAATGACTATATATACCCAAGTTACTGATGTTTAGGGGGCAAAGATTATGGAAACCATGTCAATAATCGATGGTCCAAGTGATGTACGTTATTATGTTATTATTTGGCAAGTTATTCATGGTATAGTTTCAAGTTAAAGGAATAGTTCACCCAAAAATGAACAATCAGTGTTTCAACTGGCATTGGGGGTGAGTAGAGAATGACTGGATTCTCATTTGCAGCCCACTACTGCACCCCCACATCCTGGCCCACAGCATCAGTAGCACTTAATTGCCTCAGAGTACAGCAGGACAGGCAGTGGACAGAAGGAAGTCTGCAGCTCCGGCCCAACACCCCCCATCATCCACAGTCTGTCCGCCCAAAGTTGCCAGCTCAGAGGCAGTTGTTCCCTCAGCAGGCACCTCCACCTACCTACCTCTGCCCCTCTGACTGACAAGCTTCAGGACAAATTACACCATCAGTGATGTCATCACATATGATGCTTGCTTGGCATAATAGCGAATTCACTCTTGTTGTATTGAGTTCATTTGTTACATTTATTTTATATAATTTTTTCATTCATTTCTTTGTGTGTGTTATGGATATACGTGTGTCAGGTACACATTTTGTAATAAATTTGCACTATATTTCTACAGCTGTACTTTTGACTTATTACTACCAAAAATATCTGTAACAACACAAGTCAAGCAAAGTATTGCTTTGTGCAAGCCCAAGCAGAAAATGAAATGATGAGAAAATGTACATCAACAGAACACTATTGCAAACCGTCCATCATGTGTACTTTGTGCTTCAGGAGATCCCGAGGTCTTTTAAAACATTTGCAATTATCAATAGACTCAGATTCCATGGACTTTACAGTGCATTTAAATCCAGTGAGAGTAACTAGGTCCTACAGTATATTCCACCCAAACACTACTTTTTGTCCAAGTACTTATAGTTTTAAAGGTATATTCCACCCAAACAGTACTTCATGCCAAGTTAGGTTTAGTCCAGCCAAATACTTCTGCCTAAGTACTTATGGTTTTAAAGGACAGAATATACCTTCAAAACTATATGTACTTGGACAGAGAGTAGTATTTAGGTGGAATATACCTTTAAAACTATAAGTACTCGGACAGAAAGTTTGAGTAGAATATGTGTGGCGGCCTGGGAGAAGCCTTCACATGTCAGTGCTACACATTGTTGGTAATGAGCCAAAGGTCAAAAGGAAAATTTTGAGATTTTGAGTGATTTGGTTACAACGGTTTTGGTGGAATGCCACTGTAGAAAATATGTTGTGGAATGTTTAACCCCATTTATTTATTTTTCACTTTTAGACACATAACAGATTGAAATACTTGTAACTTTGGTTCTGAGAGAGCTGTCATTCAAAAAGCTATATACAGTATAGTGGAGAGTTTCTAATTTGTGGAAATATCAAACATTTTAAATCTAAAATTGTCACCGTGTGAAGGGTTTGTGCAGGCCTTTGAAATAAGTACTTGGACATAAAGCACTAAAAGCAAAGCAGTATTTGGGTGGAATATATCTTCTAAACTTGAACATAAAGTAGTATTTGGGGAGAACATACCTTCAAAACTATAATACTTGGGTCTCTGGCTCCACAGATCCATAGTCTGGCTCTACCGACTATCTTGATTCAGCAGTCTAATTAGCTCAGTTGAACTATACTGATGATTAACTATACTCACAAACTGACCCTAGTAACTCCTGTAAATTTTGTTTATCTTATTGTAAAGTGTTACCCATATTTTTACTGACAGGTTTTCTTGTATTATGCTTGTACCCATTTTTTATTTTCATTTCATTGTTCCAAAGCCCTGTCATTCATCATATTGCTTTTTACATAATCACTTCATTGTATTTAAAGCACACTAACTCTTTAGAAAGCACTATGCCGTTAAAGTCTATTGTTATTATTAAAACTATATTTTGAGTAAAGGAACACACCGCCGATTTTCAACTAGCTTTATATCATTACAAAATCAGTAGGGGCCTATTTATAGCAGAAAACTGTAAACAGCTTTGCAGGCATTCATTTAGTTTGACAGTTATTGAGAGTTGATTTAAGCTGTGGACCAGTGATGTCATTCATGCACAAATAACGCCAAGCAGCCTCGCCGAAGTAGAGACCAGACAAGAGCACCACACTATGAGACCGCTGGCTCTGACGCACCTCATACTGTTTTTACAAGCACAGCACAGAACTGTGGCTATGTATATAATGCATTTATTGTCTCATTTGATACATTACTCATGTTTACCAAGCTGTAGGCCAGTGATACTCAACTTGTGGCCCGGGGGCCAGATGCGGCCCACGATAGAGTGCAGAGTGGCCCCCCGACCATTCTCTTATTCACAATGAAAAGTTTGACTGAGCTCCAGCTAAATTGTTAAATACCACCGTCTGCTCGCCACTCAGGCACTCATGTACCTAACTAACTTAACATAACTATGCTGTGTGAACAAAATTGTCAGACTAAACTCCAGCTGACACCCCAAAAACCTACAATCCGCTACTGTACAGAAAAAAATATATCCATGGTTGTTTTGTTAACTGGCCCCTGGCCTCCTATCATTATACAAAAGTGGCCCCCGGACAAAGCAAGTTGAATATCCCTGCTGTAGGCAATGGGAGAGGAAGACCAGTTGCCCCTTTCTTTGGGGTAACATCTATTTGCTATTTTATCAGACTGAACAAAAAGGCAGTGAATTTTAACAAAGAACTTTATTTCACAACTGTGGTGAACAAGTACTACAATGGCAAAATAATATCCATGCTCAGTGACTGATAGCTAGCTGCGTTGAACTGAGAGCACATAAATCAAAAATCAGGACAGCTGAGCTGTATGAGCGAGAAACACACAAACAGAACGGAAAAACATTGACCCAACGAAAAATGCCCAGTGTCACCGGTAACACCGGTGTTATCACGACTATGCTACAGTATCTAGCATGGAACTACTTTTTTAGGGTCTGAGGCTATCTGAACCAGGTTATGTCAGGTTTCTCAGGTGAATCAGAACAATTAACAGTTCGATCTGCTTCACTAAACACATTTAAATATTAATTTCCTGCTGTTCTTTTTCTGCCCGTTTAATTCAGAACTTTCCTCAGCTGTTCAGTTAGAAACAGGCTTAACAATGGGCCTAGCTAGATCTACATTATCTAATTAACAACATAGAACAGAATTATAGAATGAATGCACACACTGTATGTACCAGAGAAACGGAGCAATTAAGGTGTTTCTCTCCTGTGTGGTAAGTCATGTTACCGTTCAAATTTCCATTTTGACTACAGCTTTTAACACAGACGGCAATTAAATGGTTACTCTGCTGTGTGGATCTCTGTGTGATTCCTCAGGCTTGATGAGTGACTGAAACTTTTGCCACAGACTGAGCAGTTAAATGGAGTCTCTCCTGTGTGGACTACCATGTGTCTCTTCAGGTTTGATGATCTACTGAAACTTTGACCACAGAGTGAGCAGTCACATGGCTTCTCTCCTGTGTGGACTACCATGTGTCTCTTCAGGTTTGATGATCTACTGAAACTTTTACCACAGACTGAGCAGTTAAATGACTTCTCTCCTGTGTGGACTACCATGTGTGTCATCAGGTCTGTTGATCGACTGAAACTTTTGCCACAGACTGAGCAGTTAAATGGCTTCTCTCCTGTGTGGACTACCATGTGTGTCATCAGGTCTGTTGATCGACTGAAACTTTTGCCACAGACTGAGCAGTTAAATGGCTTCTCTCCTGTGTGGACTACCATGTGTCTCTTCAGGTGTGTTGATAGACTGAAACTTTTGCCACAGACTGAGCAGTTAAATGGCTTATCTCCTGTGTGGACTACCATGTGTGTCTTCAGGTGTGTTGATCGACTGAAACTTTTACCACAGACTGAGCATTTAAATGACTTCTGTCCTGTGTGGACTACCATGTGTGTCTTCAGGTGTGTTGATCGACTGAAACTTTTACCACAGACTGAGCAGTTAAATGACTTCTCTCCTGTGTGGACTACCATGTGTTGCTTCAGGTTTGATAATTGACTGAAACTTTTACCACAGACTGAGCAGTTAAATGACTTTGCTCCTGTGTGGACTACCATGTGTGTCTTCAGGTGTGTTGATAGACTGAAACTTTTACCACAGACTGAGCAGTTAAATGGCTTCTCTCCTGTGTGGACTACCATGTGTGTCTTCAGGTGTGATGATCTACTGAAACTTTTACCACAGAGTGAGCAATTAAATGGCTTCTCTCCTGTGTGGACTACCATGTGTCTCTTCAGGTGTGTTGATCGACTGAAACTTTTACCACAGACTGAGCAGTTAAATGGAGTCTCTCCTGTGTGGACTACCATGTGTGTCTTCAGGCTTGATGATCTACTGAAACTTTGACCACAGAGTGAGCAGTTAAATGACTTCTCTCCTGTGTGGACTACCATGTGTTGCTTCAGGACATTTTTAAAACCAAAACTTTTACCACAGAGTGAGCAGTTAAATGGCTTCTCTCCTGTGTGGACTACCTTGTGTGTCTTCAGGTTTGAAGATTTACTGAAACTTTTACCACAGAGTGAGCAGTTAAATTTTTTCTGTCCTGTGTGGACTCTCTTGTGTCTCTTCAATCTTGAATCGTGTGTCTCTTCAATTCCCTCTTCAATGTGTGGGGGCTCTGGGTCCTCCTGGTGCAGACTGGAGCTCCGCTCCTCCTGCTCAGTGGGAACCTCTTCTTTACTGACCAACAGGAGGGCTGCTGGTGTGACTGAAATAGAGACATACACACATGAATGAAGACTGTGAATGCAAGTCAATAGCTGTGGCTGTGTGGGAAACCCCTGGTCTCGCGCTCGCTGCTTCTAGCTCAGAAAAAGGAGTGATGGCAATGGTCAAAATGCCAAACTCGAGGCTTAAAGACGGGAGTCCATTACCCAATTGGTGATGCCACAGTGGCTCCGCCCATATTTTTATACAGTCTATGGGTGGACCCAGAGTCATATATATAGAAGAGTCGCGACATCTCCTTTCACTCCAATGGACCAGTTTTTTACTCTCAAGAGTTCCCGGAAGTAAGGTTCTGGATTAAGCAGCGCTGTCGAGTTGCAGCAAAATGGACCGTTTGTGATGTACTTTGAAAGGGTCAGACGTTTAAAAAATAGCGTGAGCCTCCTTCCTGGCTGTTCATTGGCTACTGAGTCACGCATTTTGGACCTCTGCTGATGCCACTCTCTTATTACTAGATTGCTCTGGGTGGACCTAAACAAATGATTGAGGGGTACCAAATACTGTTGACTGTAGCTTACTGTTGATTGCTGACCCCAAAACTGAATGACAATAGCTCCCTGAATCTGAATTACTGAATCAGCGGTAGGGATGTAATGATAACCGGTTTTAATGATATCTGTGATAAAAGTCCTTACGATAACCGTACCGTTTCAAATTGTCATTATCATTCAAATCGTGGTACCACGATTACCGTATTACCGTGATTACAGTGCTTTGAAAAACATGGTAAATACTGTCCATCATCAGCTAAAGTTGGCAACCGTCTCCCAGATGCAGACGCGCAGCCTTGGAGAACTGATTTCAGTGAGTGTATCCATCCTTTTTGGGTCAGAGTTTTCAATATAAAACTTGGTTAAATGATCTCTGTGAGTGTATTAGTACTTTTTGAACATTTTCAGCACATTTTAACAAACCGTGATAATACTGATAACCGTGATAATTTTGGTCACTATAATCGTGATATGAAATGTTCATATCGTGCCATCTCTAATCAGCGGTTGACTTCTTATTACTATAAAAGTTAAGCGGCACTAACTGATGCATTCTCATCTACAATAACTAGAAAGAAAAATATTTAAATCGATAATGAACTCAACTTTAGTTTGAATGCATGACGGACCAAAAACAATGTCAAAGACGTATCGAGAGGGGGGAAATAACTTGTTAACACTCCAACTAGGGCTGTCACGTTTTCCAAACAAAGTTCCAACGCATTTGAAATGACACACAATTAGTTTGAATATAGTGGAAGCTCATAACGGAGCTACTTCATAGAAACAAGAGGGTTGAATTCACAGTTGAACACGTGTACTCGCGTTGGGTGAAAATAGCTAAAGAATGTGTAGTGCCATCTTTGACAACATTTTGACCTCTAACCTCTCAGCTCCGACCGCGGCTCAGAGCAAACTGTCTGGACTGCTTCTCATAAGATGCGTTTGTTTAACGTCGTCCGCACGACCCGGTACAGTGGAGTTTGCCGTTTCTTTAATTGAAGGTCATTTCAGTTCAAATGTTATTTACCCCCCCCCCACATTTGAACGAACGTTCAAATTTCGCATAAAAAGCGACGGCCCTAAATCCAACATACAGTAGGTGGCGGTAATGCACGTTAACGCTGGTTACCAAAATGTTGAAAAGAGGAAGAAGACAGTTTAATGTAGAAACTCGAAGCTTCCGCAGTACATACAAGAATGGGCTTTACAGTGATCTACGAGACATTTTGTGTACAGCAGTTAAACTTCTGCAATGAATATTTGCATATTCATATACCCTGGATTTTTTTATGAGGGAGGAGTTAGGAATTGAATTCCATAATTGAACTTTTTTGTGGAAAACTATATCAGACACAAATGATTACTGAAATCAAAGTAGTTTTTATACATCTTAAAACATGTTTGGAGATTATCTTTTAAGTTCAATCGTCTTCAAATTATATGACGTGAGGTTCATTTAGCTTTGCACAGAAACAGCCGGTAGAAATGTCCTTCAAAGGGGCTACTTCTTACTTTGATACTTTTGAGTACAGTTCAGAGCAGTGTGGGTGAAGTACCTGAAAGTCACACTTGAGTAAAAGTACAGATATCTTACCAGAAAATGACTTTGGTAGAAGTTAAAGTCACCTATTGCAATATTACTTGAGTAAAGGTCTTAAAGAGGACATGAACATTTGATCATAATGACTCTAGTTCAGCGATTACCTCTGGTGGTCCGGTATTTGTTAATTGCAGACAGCCCCTCACTTTGGTTTTAGTGTGTGATTTGTGTGTGGTGCTGATTGACAGCTCCTTGAAAATGAATAGTGAAACATGTTTCAAATGCTGTTCGTGACTGTTGAGATGTTTCAGCTTTTCACCACCAAGGGCACTGCTAGATGATGTCACTAGCTAGGTTGACTATACAGAACAGTACAGTACAGTACAGTACAGAACAGTACAGTACAGTACAGTACAGTACAGTACAGTACAGAACAGTACAGTACAGTACAGTACATTAGAGTACAGAACAGTACAGTACAGTACAGTACAGTACAGTACATTATAGTACAGAACAGTACAGTACAATACATTACAGTACAGAACAGTACAGTACAGTACATTACAGTACAGTACAGAACAGTACAGTACAGTACAGTAGTAGAGTACAGGATAGTTAAGTGTTGGTACTAAGGATTTTGAATTCTAACAGGCTCACAGCATACTGTATGCTGTTGTGTTTCTGACTTGGATTGTGGTTGTTTTGATTCATCAAAATGTTGAAAATCCTTACTACTCTACTGTAGAGTCAACCTAGTGACACAGTGTTGATTTTTCTAGCAAATCAATGTGAATGTCAGACTTTCCCGATTTTTTAGCAAATTTGTATCCCCTATTAGTGCTAATTTTAATTTATTTATCCTGGTTGCTACTCCGATGTGGAGAGAGCCGAAACTGGCTCCATGCTTCCTCCGAGACATGGGCAGTTAGCCAGCCGCTTCTTTTCACCTGACAGGGGAAGCTTCACCGGTAGGACATAGCACATGGGAGGTTCACGCTATTCCAACCAGTTCCCCTCCCTCCAAACAGGAGCCCTTAACGACCAGAGGAGGAGCCACATTAGCAACAGGGATATTGCATGTTTTGGTGAGGAGTTCCTATATGAAGGAAACCCCCAGGGAGCATGGGGAGTACATGCAAAGTTGCAAACTCCACACAGAAAGGCCCTTTTAACGACACCACCCAGGCGGTGGGCACTCGAGGACATGCGGACGGGCACGCACTCCTTCAGCGCTCACAGCGTCCCAAGTGAGAATCGAACCCAGGACCTTCTAGCTGTGTGGCGACAGCTCTACCACTGAGCCACCGTGCCTCCTTGTAAATGTCAGACTTGAAAGCAGTGTCCTGTCTTGTCTGAGGTGAAATGCAAATGAACTAGACGAGTCATATTATGATCAAATGAGTCATATGATCAAATGTTGCATAATACTCCTTAAAGTATGGGATATTTGCTGTACTCAAGTACCAAAAGTATTTTTCAGATATTAAATGTACCTAAGTATTTAAAGTAAAAGTACAATTAAATGGGGCGTCCCAGTGGCTCACCTGACAGGAGTGTTTACCACTAAAGCATTTGCTGCGTTCATGTGCTCTTCGGATATATATATATATATACGGTATATATATATATATATATATATAGAGTTGCGAGCACATGAACGGCCTTAAAATGTCATATTTACGAGTGGGAATTTGGGAAATTTCAATGATACCCGAGTTTCCGAGTTGTGATGTTGCGTGAGGATTCGGGACTACAACAATGGCGGAAAGTATGGAGTCTGTGTCGCCAATTGACTGTAAAAAGTTATATACCGGTAGTATATCGTTATTCTGTTCATGGCGATCATTTATTTGAGTAGTTGCACATTATGGCCTATGTAGCTAAGCTATACCATAATGAGCCACTACTTGCATGCTTTTGGTAAGAAAACACCAGCCACGAGAAAACAACCTTACTTCTGGCGGCCATGTTTGCTGCTCTTTCCGACCAAGAGCACTTGAATGGTGTCGTGTGGTAATTATGACTCTACAACGGGTAAGTAGGAGCTTCCGAGGAGCACGTGAACGCACTCAAATATTATGTTGAATCGCTGCGCTCCGCATACTACATAAATGAGTCTGTGCCACTTCACAGCCCTCGCTGCTGTTTAGAGGGGGGGGGACATATGAATGACTGACAGGTCGTAGCACCAATGAGAGAGTGGTTCATTTTCAAAAGTCAACAGAGTCAGGTTGGGTGGGCGTGCCTGATCGCTATTATTATTATTATAAGTCACTACTGATTGGTGGATTCAGGATTCCGAACCCACCAATCACTGGCCAGGATTCCGAGTCCGACAGCAGTTTGGAGCTCCGTTTTATATACCGTAGTTGATTATTGTACAACAATTAAACAGTAGTGGAATGTACCACTCAACAAACTGAAAGAGCTGGAAGGTTACCTTTTTGCAGTGTGGCAGTTGTCTGTTTTGCTTCACTGCTGCCCAGCTGAGGCATTGGTGGATGAGGACCTCTATGTATGGTCTGCTCAGATAGTCTGTGCAAGACGACCACTGGATTTTTCACTCCATTTAGAGAAGTAGAAGTCGTCTCCTCTCTCTGTGGCTTTCTGCCTGTATCTGTATCACAGGTCTTGCTGTCCAGTGGTCGTGATGGAGCGGTAGCCATATTATCTACAAAGACAACAACAACAACAACAAAACATTGTAGCTTGCAAAACTCAAAAGCAGCAAGGACATAATCACACATTGACGCATGGCATGTTACTATTCCAACACCAAAACGTCATCATCCATGGAAGATATATTACTATAACATAGCTGAATTAATTTCATTACAGACAACACAATTAAATTCCATTAACTTTTCAAAAGCTTTCATCCTTTTTTTTTACTAATTCCATTAACTTTTCCAGGTTTGTAAGTTTTGGTTAGCTATTTTGTGACTATTTTAACATAGACGGTATGGGCGCCCGCTTCCAAGCTGGGAACAGCCAACATCTGCATTCTGCAAGCAGGTCCGTGTAAAACAGGTTCAACACTGAAACGTGACTATGGAGCAATAAAAAAAAAAGATTCAACACCCGACCCAGTGAAAACCACATAGTTCTCCTGATTATGAAGCAACCCAATCACCAGAATAAAATGTAAAAAAAACTGAATATTATTATTATATACAATATCAACATAAATTTGAATAGGCTATACTATCCTATAGTAGGCTCTAGCCTACTATAGTGTTATAATCATGGTTTCCAGTGACTTCTGAGCAAACCAGTCAAGTAATAAAATAGTATCATTTTATTTCTGTGTTTCCTGTAAAGCGACTTTGAGTATCTAGAAAAGCGCTATATAAGATAAATGTATTATTATTAAATATGAATAAGTTATCAATCATTTAATTGATTAATTTCTGGTAATATGCAATATGATGACAAAATAGTGTATCTATGAGAATCTGCAGACTTCAATCAATGTTTGAAGCAGAAATAGCTTTATTATCACAGTTTGCCAATGTGATGACGTAATGAGTGGTGTCCCATTTCCTAGGCGACTGTTTTCAACCCCTACGGCGGGTTCACACATACGCCTAGAGTGACGCTTTAAGCAACGCATAAAATTTAGGCGTCCTTGTTAACAGATGAGAGCGTTCACACAGACCGCTGCCACGCTGCGCTGAAGCCACGCTCTCGCTGCGCCTACGCTGCGCTGCATTTATCGTTTAGGCGTCTGTTCTAAATGCATGTATCACTCATGGTGTTGACTCATAGTCACATGATTACCCGAGGGAAAATAACAATTACAGCCGGCCAGGAAATAGACAGACATCGTCACTTGCACATTACAATAAAAAAGAGGTTTATATTACTCACCCATGCTATAAATCAGATCTGAAAAGTGTAAAAAACCGCTGCTCATGTGATCAGCGTAGCACAGAGCGGGGCTTCAGTGTGGCGTCCTGTGTGAACACAAATAGGCGCCTAGCGTGCATGAAGCGATGCCTATATGCGTAGGCATAGCTTAAAGCGTAGCTTTAAGCATCCCTCTAGGCGTATGTGTGAACCCAGCGCTACGCCTTGTGGCTCCGTTTTGAAGGACAAGGGGGAAATGCGAGGGGCACTCAAAAAATAAGGGGTAGGGGTCAAATAAGAATTGGGATTAGGCCATAGATTCTTTGGACAAAGATATGATATTTGCTGATATCACAAAGTCTACCACAATATTATTTTGATTCAATTCAGGGGTCTGTGATTGATATGACACGATATATGCCCATTTAACAGAATCAGCTACGTGATGTGGAGGGTGTGGTTAGATGGTTTCTCACCTGTGTGGACTCTCATGTGTCTCAACAGAGTTCCCCTGCGGTCAAATCTTTTACCACCTGACTGAGGTTCACTAGTCTCCTTCCAATCATCACTGTCTTCCCTTTCAGGTTCAGCAGAGTCTGAAGTATTGCCATGACTAGTTGGTTGTAAATAATGACCTAGATCTAAGTTAATGGCTGGTTCTGATACTGCACAGTCCTCTCCATCAGCTTCTGTTTTTATCTGTTCAGTTGAGCTGCTGGCTAGAGGCTCTGCCACTCTGTTCTCCTCAGTTTGGCTTTGATGAAGCAGTGAGGACTTAGGTTTATCTTCCTCATCTTCACTCTTCACAGGAACATGGGTGAATTGGAACTTGGTGATATCAACCTCCTCGAGTCCTGGAAGCTGCTCGCCCTCCTGACTGGTTCGGAGTCCCTCCTGTTCGTCTTTAATGTGTGGGGGCTCTGGGTCCTCCTGAAGCTGCTCTCCCTCCTGACTAGTCCAGAGTTCCCCCTGTTCCCCTTTTAAGTTACTGATGCAGAGTTCCCTCTGTTCCTCTTTAATGTGTGGGGGCTCTGGGTCCTCCTGAAGCTGCTCTCCCTCCTGACTGGTGCAGGGTTCCCTCTGTTCCTCTTTAATGTGTGGGGGCTTTGAGTCCCCCTGAAGCTGCTGTCCCTCCTGACTGGTACGGTCAAGAGGGAGGAGGACGAGGTGGGTACCGCTCAGGGTATAGTAAATACGCTGCACCTGATAGGTGCAGAGTTCACCCCGTTCCTCTTTAATGTCTGGGGGCTTTGAATCCTCCTGAAGCTGCTCTCCCCCCTGATTGGTCCAGAGTCCCTCCTGTTCCTCTTTAATCTGTGGGGGCTCTGGGTCCTCCTGAAGCTGCCCTCCCCCCTGATTGGTCCAGAATCCCTCCTGTTCCTCTTTAATCTGAGGGGGCTCTGGGTCCTCCTGAAGCTGCTCTCCCTCCTGACTGGTCCGCAGTTCCTCTTTAATGTGTGGCGGGTCTGGGTCTAGAAGCGCTGCTTCTCTGTTCTCCTCAGTTTGGCTTTGATGAAGCTGTGAGGACTGAGGTTTCTCTTCATCATCTTCACTCTTCACAGGAACAGGAGTGAAGTCTGGAGGTACAAATGAAATACACACTTTTTTTTTTACATTAAGGAACACTACCTAAACGTGTTGCCATTACTTCATAATGTTAATGGGAAAATTATTGAGGGGTACCAAAGACTGTCAGCTGTAGCTTGCTGCTGATTGCTGCCCCTAAATCAGAATGACAAGATCTATCAATCCTGTCTCTCAATTACGAAAATATAGGGGGTTCAAAGACTAACCGCATTACCAAACCTAGCCTGGTAAAGCAGCCGGTCACGTGAACTCACATTTCATTTTGTGGTAGAACGAAATGAAATGTGAGTTCATGTGACCGGCTGGTTTACCAGGCTGAGCCAAACCTGCTCAGCTTCCCAGACAAGCTTGATGCAGGAGCTATGGAATATCACAAACTGTGTGCGATGTGAAATGGGAAATCACAAAAAGTGTGGACCAAAGCAGCTCAAAAGGCAATAGTATACAAAGTGAAAAAAGGGGAAGCTACTTGGAGTTTTAAGGCAATATTTAATAAGAAGTAATATATCTGTGTACAAGCAGTTACAAAACAGAATATATCTTTGATATGAGCAAACAAAACGCAACGCGTTTCAACCATGCAGGTGTTCCTCAGCAGTGAAATAACAATGAAATGTCACAAACCTGCTCTTTGTCGGCGCACTTCAGGACCTAAAGCATCCAGCAGCTTTTGTTGGCGTTGTTTCGAACGTGTGAACATTTTCACACGGTGACAGCAACTTTTCCAACCAAATTATTTACTGACTAGCTATAGCTAGCCTACTTCGGTCCAACACAGCTTCATCACCGTTAGCATCATCCACCATGACGAATTTCCACATGGTCTTTCGGGGGAAATGGGCCTCCTTCTTCGAGGCTTCGAGGTAGGCTACGAAATAATCTAGCTTATTGCTCCCTCTGCAGGTCAATGTATGTAAACACATGGGTTTTGGTCTGTGGTTGTTCCTACAAAAGCGATATTGATCCATGAAGCCATGTTAGCGTTCACGTACGTAACCATAATGTATTTCAATGTCAGCTATTAACATTAATTCAGTTGGTTAATGAAATCGCTGTGAGCTGTCAAAATGGACTTCCTCCAGGGCGTGTTCTGCCCCCAAGTGCAGTGGAGTACAAGGGAAGGAGGGGGTCTTGGGGTGACATTTGACGTTCTATTATACAATCCATGCATTTGACACAGAAAAAAGATCACAGTCATCATCACACACAAGTGGGCAAGGTTTCCCTTAATTCTCTTTGACTGCAGTTGCTGAAATCAAATAGCACTATGTTCCTCTTTCTAAATATAAATCATTATACACATGCAGGCACGTAATCAGGTCAGTACGGTGGTCACTGGTCAGTATTTGAATCTTTTTGACACTGCATCATGCGCCTGCGCAGTAGACGGAGCCAGGAAGCATGCTACCAGTCACGTGATAATTGTGTGAGCTACAATACAACATAGCACTTCCTTATGTAACTTTCAAAATAAGCTGATTTTAAAAGTAGGCCTATCCATTAAGGGAGAAAGTAAGTTAAAATAAAATGGTTTGTTTCCAAAAAAAAGTCCGCCTCACAGCACGTGTTCATAGCAAAGTAGATTATGTGGTGGTAGCGTTCTATCAGCATAAAAACGCATCGGGTTGTTTTATTTTGAAGGCTAACCCGCCTGTCATTTTCCGGTGTTAAACTCGCTAACTGTAGCTAACTTAACGCAGCTGTCACACACGCAGGTAAGCGGAAAGTCCAACAGACAACTGGTGGTGAACGCTGGGTCGTTCACACAGGTCCATATACACACACACACACACACACACACACACACACACACACACACACACACACACACACACACACACACACACACACACACACAATCAGACGGTCTGTGGTCTAATTTGTGTCAGTTTAGGGGTCCTTGACATGAAAAAGTTTGAGAAGCACTGTATTACAGTAATTAGACTGTAATAGTAATAGTAATTAGTCTCTCTCAAGAAACTGATCAACAGTTTTCCCCCTCAACTGATCCACCCACACGCCTCCACTCGCCCTAGCCTCTGCAGTCCAGTCATCATAGTCTTCTCTCCTCATGGGGAATATCCCTGAGTTACAGTATGGCTTGTAGGCAAATAATTAAGCAATTTTCCCATATTTTGTGATGAAGAATCAGGTTACTCCACCAAATATTGATTATTGAACCCTTTCTAAGCTAAAACATTGTTATTTTTATGATTCATTATGGCTATACACTTGTTTAGTTTGCATTATTGTGTATTTTTGATATTTTGGCCAGTTGTCAGTTGTTTTCTGCAAATACATGTTTTGAATGAGCATATTTTTGTTTGAAAATACAATCAAATGTGATCAATATTTCATAAAACAATGTCAAAATTCAGATTTTACAGTATATGCTACACTGTAAAAACCAAAAATGAAACTGTTATCACTCATTCTAGCAGATAGTGAACAGATGTAGGCTATTTATTTAGCTGTTTACATTGTGCAGAAGACAGGGAAACACAGAGGTGTTTGGTGAATCTTGGAGAAATGGGTTCTGATGGGTTGTAAAGCTGACACAAAAAAAGGAATATTTAAGATGGAAACTAAAAGTGCAGACTACAAGATTTCTGATTTTATTTTTATTTTTTCATTTGCCAGCTCAAACTTTTTTCTTCTTCATTGTGTTGCAGTAGCCTACTAGTCTAAATACATGATAGCCTACCCACTGGCTGTTTACCTCTAGGCTGTGCTAGCTAGCTAACCTATTAGATTTGTGCAGTAGGCTAGGTCTGGTTGGTGTCTACCTCATCATTTATTTATTTGCTATGGTTAAGTGAGAATGAATTGTCTCATTTCGGTAAAGTGAAAAAGTTTTTAAAGCCTATGACGCTTATCATGTATCATAGTAATCCTAATAAGCAATGCGTTTAATTTCAAAGTTCTTGTAATTAGAGGATGCTATTATTATTATTATTATTATTATTATTATTATTATTATTATTATTATTATTATTATTATTATTAATTTTCTCCATTTTCTCCCCAAATGTAGCCTACTTGGCCAATTCCCCCTGCTGTCAAGGATCTTGTTCCACCCGCCCTGTCAATCTGGGGAGAGTTGTAGGATGCTTCCTCCGACATAATGTTACAGTCAGTCTTCAGCCGCTTCGTTTCACCTGATAGCGAGGGGTTTCACCGGCAGGGCGTAGCGTGTGGGAGGACCACGCTATTCCCCCCAATTCCCCTCCCCCCGAACAGGCCCGCCGACCGTCCAGAGGAGGCACTGCAGCGACCAGGACACATACCCCACCGGCTTCCCACCCGCAGACACAGCCAATTGTGTCTGTAGGAACGTCTGACAAAGCCAGAAGTATACCGCTGTGAGGATGCCATTATTCAAGCATGAATGTTCCTCATGCTGTGTGGATGCTATCACCGAAAAGTCAACCATCTGTTATAGCATTTAAATTGAAAGCACGTACAAAAAACCCTGCATCTGTGTAAAGAGAGGGCCTGCAGTCAGACACTGAAGAGCTACCAAGAGTCAAATGAATCAGCTCAAACTTTTTTCTTCAGTGTGTTGCAGTAACATCTGTCTAATATACATAACACTGGCTGTTTATGCTAACCAATTAGTTTGTAGGCTAGGTCTGGTTAAAAGTGTCTACTTACCTCGGCCCCATCATTTCTTTTATTTGTTGGTATTTGCTATGGCTAACTGCATGTAACTGTATTGTCCCTTACAAGTAATCGTAAGTATACCATCAAGCAATGCTTTTTCATTTGATTTGCATTCTTCCTTTTCAAAGTTCTTGTAATTAGAGGATGCAATTATTCAAGCAAGAACATGCCCCATGCTGTGTGGAATGCTATCACCGAAAAGTCAACCATCTGTTATATGCATTTAAATTGAAAGCACGTATACAAAAAAAAAGCCTGGATCAAGTTAAAGTGAGGGCCTGCAACAGTCAAATATTTGTTAAATTAAATTCTCCAATATCAACCTAATCCTGGCTTCAACTAATCTGAATACATCCATATGTATAGTGCACATCAATTCATTATAGCACTGAGAATAGACACCATATTCTTCGTTTAATGCGGTATTATTTAAAGTTGGAAAATGCCCTTAATAACGTCATAATCGTGGGGATTAGACTTTGACTGGCAGATCTCCGGCCTCCTGCAACGGAGGCTCAGTTGCTGTTGCACTGCATGCAGGGAAAAAATTGCAAGAAGTGCAGTTTCTGAAACATTGCTAATAACATAACAGCCTTCAGGGTTGCTGTACATCTCGCCCGGGGGTGGGACAAAGTGATCCCATATGGCGCCGCCAACCCTCCTCCATCCAATTAAATTAGACAACTCTAGAGGGCCCTCCTGGGCCCCACCCCCTGGTCCCATCCAGGGCCCGGGACAACTGCCCCCCCCCCCCCCCCCCCCTGTCTGCTGCCCTGGTGGCCTTAGCAGCAACATTATTGCTAACCCTCTATTATTGCATAGTGTTGCCAAGTGGCAACAATTGATTTGTCTCAATTTGACTAAAAGGCAGTTTTGGTTGTTGGTTTGGTTGTGAAAAGGGAGTCTTTTGAGTTTGTAGAGTGGGGGGATTATCACCTTACATGACGAGGGGATCCTGTTTGCACTCCTTTTTCCATAGACTGGTAAAAAGAATATAATAATAACAACCTCCAGGGCACATTTGCAGCAAATCCCAAAACAGAAGTGCATTCTGGGCCAAAAATAGAATAATTTGCATGGAGTTGCAATGTTGTAATGCCAACACTATGCAGCAGAGGGCTACACTGACTCATCAGTCATGTAATAATCCATGACCAATGCAGCAGTAAATTGAGAAAATGACTCAGATGGAGTGTGAGCAACAACAAGCAGCTATACTATTGAAGCAATATCACTGTTGCAATTTGTTCATGTAACACAAACTGCCCTGCTTTCATTCACAAACTGCTCTAACATAATAATTATGTTTTTGATGTGATGTGACTGCTTTTTATTGATGTGATTGTGCGTGGATGTGATGTTGTGTTTTTAAGTGGTGAGACCAAAAACAATGTTCTATTCTGTTGTATCTCTGCTGATGATGATGATGATGATGGCCAAGGAGGAAGGCAGTCTAGCTCGAGCTAAGTGGTTATTAAGTTATTACCTCCAAGTGCACCGAGGATCCTTTTACACACTTACCTTTTTTATAGTGAGGGCATCAGATTTGGCTGTTAAACGGATAATAGCGAAATCGAATACTTTGTCAATGAGCCACTTCAATTGTAGCAGAAACTTCGACGTGTGGGTCATAGGGGGAAGCAATATTTGCTGAGTAGCTTGTGTTGAAGATTCAATTGTCCAAAGCTATTACTGTACAATACATCTTTGGTAAAAGGATCAATCAATAAACTGTGTTAACATTAAAGCTGCCTAACCTTTATACAGTAGTTGGCCAGACTAGTCAGTGGCTCCAGGCAGATTCAGATTTGGATAGATTATGTCCAGTTCACTCACAGATGATCACTGAAAACTCCAAGCTAATAATATAATATAATAATATATATATAATATAATTGTGGTTATCATGAGCGGGACTGACAGAAGAATCATTCACTAAGTCCAATAGTAATTCTGTTGGTATTTAGATTTAATTACAACTTAAAGGGACAGCTCACCCTAAAATCCAAAATACATTTTTCCTCTCACCTGTAGTGCTATTTATCCATCTAGATTGTTTTGTGTTAGTGTTCTGGGTTTTGGAGATATCAGCCGTAGAGATTTCTGCCTTCTCTCCAATACAGCAGTTTTATGTATAGGAACTATTTTCTTTCAACCGAACTACACCCACTACCTGCTAGTTCCTACATAGCAGCATAGCTAGCAGGTTGTAGTTCGGTCGAAAATAGTTCCTACATAAAACTGCTCACAACAAGTCTGTGGATTATCTTGTGTAACTGGGTCATGATTTCTGGAAAGAGACATTGCTGTTGAGTTTTTCATTTTTTTTTTTTTTTTTTGCGATTTGAGCACCACAAGCCGAGTGCCATCCAGTTCCATTGTATTGGAGAGAAGGCAGACATCTCTACGGCTGATATCTCCAAAACCCAGAATACTAACACAAAACAATCTAGATGGATAAATAGCACTACAGGTGAGAAGAAAAATATGGATTTTGGATTTTAGGGTGAGCTGTCCCTTTAAGACTGAAAGCATGTATATGGTGAAATATGATAGTCAGTGTAATGATCTAGAGACTTTACTCTATGGTCTGAAGGAGATGAAGCAGATCAGTTGACATGCAGCGCACATACAGCTCTGCAGCTCACCTTTTCACAAGCTGTTTGCTGTCTGTCTATGTAGAGAGCAGAATGCATGATGAAGACCTTTATCATGTCAGTTTCCAAAGCCAACATAGTGCAGAGCAAATATTGGTCACATTGGAATTGTCTCTCAGGTGTGGAACCTAACAAATGTTAACTGAGCTATTTCATCTTTCATTATGTACTAAGGTAAGCTCCCAGTTTACCCACCTGTTTCGGGCTCACATCAATCCTTTTGAGAGACAGTTATTCACCTTATGTAGCCCCGCCCACTTGACCCAGTTGTGTTATGACTTCCTGTTCAAAACACCGTCTGTTTTACCTGGTCACTAGTACTGTACTGTCACAGGAAGTGTAAACACAATAGGAAGTAACTGGCTGACCCCTGTGTTGGAACATAAGGTGAATATCCATCACAATAAGAAGTATCAAGCTGATGCGAGATAACTGATGCGTTTTAGGGGGGGAAGCCATTCTGAAAATGTAATTCATATTTGTTTGTATTAGTGTTGTTATTATATTGTTACTGTATATCAATTAAGATATGTAAACATCTATTGATATACACTTTTAATATAAATATTTACCAAACAAAAATATAATCACAACACTTTTGTTTTTGCTCCCATTTTTCATGAATTGACATAAAACTTCAGAGACTTTCTATGCACACAAAAGGCTTATTTGTCTCAAATGTTGTTCACAACATTTTATGTTTCATGTTCACACATTTTCTTTAAGTCGGTGTTAGTGGGCGCTTCTCCTTTGCCAAGATAATCCATTCACCTGACAGGTGTGACATATTAAGATGCTGATGCAGGTGCAGTTTTCTCTTGGGGGGGAAAAATACATTTATTGGGCAATGAACTATGGCCATTTGCTATGCCTATATGGCTACAGATGTGCATTTTATAAGACCAGTCAGTATCTGCTGATCAAGCTGCACGTTTTAGACTGGCCTTTATTGTGACCATCCCAAGGCACACCTGTGCAATAATAATGCTGTTTAATTAGCATCTTGACATCCCACACATGTCAGGTGGATGGATGATCTTGCAAAGGAGAAGTGCTCGCTAACACGGATTTAAACGATGTAAACACATTTTGTGAACAAAATACAAATAAGCCTTTTGTGTGCATAGAAAAAAATATTTGATCTTTTATTTCAACTCGTGAAAAATGGGAGCAAAAACAAAATTGTTGCATTTCTATATATTTTTAAAGTAAAGAACAGGGCCGATCAATATTGATGCTAGAAATGCCATTTCCTACACACTGATATCCTACCAACAGAGCAGATATAAATTGCATTGAGAACATCAATTTTTTTGTTTTCCCCCATCTTTGTCTGTTTGCCCTCGATCTCATTATATTCTTGGGTGAGTTTGACCCCTGGAAGAGAGAAGCCAAACTCCTCAGAGTTACCAGCCCAAATCTCAACGCACGCAGGACTATTCAGTCTGAGCCATGGAGTGCAGAGAGTCAGTCAGTCTGCAGGGTTTGTTTTGGTTCCCACCAAAGACCACAGCAGAGGATTTGACGCATCACTTCCTCCTCTCTGAGTCTTTGCTTGGAACGATCACCTGCAGACTCTCTCTGGGCCCTCCATGGCACACGGTTCAATACCCCTGACTTAAGGTTTGTGCACCAAGTTTGTTCCAGCAAGTTGAAAGATTTCAAGTTACTCCAGGCAACTTTTGGATGTTGGCAACTCCAAAGGGCAGCAAGAGGGAACTGTTTGAAAAATGTTAAATATTTTTACAGATTAATGTGACCATGTGAAAAAAGCACGCATTATTCATTTATTTAATACCAAGTCATACAGCCACAGACTAGAAACAATCTCAGTGTATCTCAACTGACATTAAGCAGTGCAACATGACTATAGAGTTGAGGCTGTAATTAGATGTCACCTCAAGTGAATCCTGTGCCGTTCTTCTACCCCACTGCTTTCTCATTCTGAATGAACAAAGACACCGGGGAAAGTAAAAGTGATACCCAAATGAACAGTAATGTAGTCTTTTTGTCATTCACTGATGATGTCATCAGTGGAATTTATGACATCACTGATGATGATGTCATCAGTGACATCACTGAACTATAGCCTTGTGTGTGTGTGTGTGTGTGTGTGTGTGTGTGTGTGTGTGTGTGTGTGTGTGTGTGTGTGTGTGTGTGTGTGTGTGTTTGTGTGTGTGTGTGTGTGTTGTGTGCGTGTGTGTGTGTGTGTGTGTGTGTGTGTGTGTGTGTGTGTGTGTGTGTGTGTGTGTGTGTGTGTGTGTGTGTGTGTGTGTGTGTGTGTGTGTGTGAGATTGAATTTGAATTAGATAGGTAGGTATATGACTGGTATTTTAGATAGTTAGGAATTAGGAAGCCATTTTAGTTAGGTATTGTATTTGTAATATTTTAGGTAGGTAGGTATATGACTGGTATTTTAGATAGGTAGGAAGCCATTTTTAGTTAGGTGTTTGTATTTGGAATCATATGTTTATTTGCACTATCTATGTCTTAACTTGTACATGTGTGTTTTATGTTCTATGTCTTTATGTTTTATGGTGTGCTGACTGTGCACAATGTATCTTGATGGGAAGAGAAGCCAAAGAAAAATTTCCACCATGGTGGACAATAAAGTATCAAATCAAATCAAATCAAATCAAATCATTTATGACATCACTGATGATGTCATCAGTGGGAATTCATGACATCACTGATGAAGTCATCAGTGGGACAGACAGAGAAACAGACAGACAGAGCCCTAGCTCCCATTTATATACTGGTTTGATGATGATGAGCCCCAACTCTCCATTTCAACTGACCCTGTTGCCCCCCCCCCCCGTCAGCGAGTCAACAATACAAATAAAATAGTCTACCATAATCTATGATCAGGTTCAAATGCACACACTATTAGTAGCCTACCACAAAGCACCAGAATTCACTATATGGGTGTTAACCCTCTCCTGTGTGTGTGTGTGTGTGTGTGTGTGTGTGTGTGTGTGTGTGTGTGTGTGTGTGTGTGTGTGTGTGTGTGTGTGTGTGTGTGTGTGTGTGTGTGTGTGTGTGTGTGTGTGTGTGTGTGTGTGTGTGTGTGTGTGTGTGTGTTTTTGGTCTCACTAGAACATTTTCATTGTTTTATCCCTTACAGAAAAAGTGATCCAAGAGCGTTTGCATACATTGACCTGCAGAGGGCGCAATAAGACCACTACGGCGTTTTCCATTATTTCGTAGGCCACCCGAAGCGAAGAAGTCAGGTCAGAGGGCGTCAGGTGAAAAATTGCGCGACAAGTTTAGCGTAGGCTATTTCATACCTTTAAAATGATTACCCGTTCCAAACGGGAGATTGGGAGGGAGCAGAATGCAGTGCGTCTCCACAGAGCAGGTTGGTGACATTTTCAATGTTATTTTACATTAATAACCACACACACTTTATATCTTCATGTTGTGAGCCAGTGCAATGCAGGGGATAGCTAGTAGCTAGTTCCACATGGTGATGATCAAAATGCCTCCGGCCTGTGCAATATCGATATTAGCCTGTATCGTGATACAGCAGGACTAGATATTGTCTTAGATTTCGGATATTGTAATATTGTGATAAACAATGGGTTTAGACCAAGACCGAGGGCGGGCGAGACAGATTTGCATTCACGCTGCACCTCCCGCTTGGGGGAAAAACCCAAACTGCGTTAGCATGGTAGCTACCTACTAGCGAACGAACAATGCTAACCGAACATGCTGAATGCTGAATTTCACACAGAGCGAAACACAGATGACACAAACACATTATGAAACGTTAACATTACATAATTAAGACCTCAAAGTGTGTGTTAAAACGTCAACAAACGTTTTTATAATAATTATGTGATTATCATTAACGATGCAAGTTGCCATTTTGATGTGGCTGTGACGTCAACTCGGAGAAACCGGAGCTCTGAATGACACCCGAATTTCCGAGCTGTAAATTCCGGCCTGGACGACCGTTCAATTCGTTCAATTCACTTTTTCCGCTGCTGCTCTGCCCCCCTCACCCTGTCTGGGGTGTCATGTAACGTTCAACTACCCTAGACTGGCCTCTCTCATTCTGTTGTGAGTCACGACCAATGAAGTGCTGTCAGCATTGCTAGATTCAACTAAACTCTGAAGACAGCACACTTTTTATTGTGTTCAGACGATTTCAGTTGAAATCTAAAATGTTTTTGCACTAGGCTAATGATTTAAACTTTCATACCAAGGTTTGTTGTGTTCAAAAGAATAGCCTATGTAGCGTTGCTGTTTGCACTGTCAAAAGAAAACTGAATATGGTAAGTATAGGCCTATGCAAATGTAAAGTAGGCTATTTAGACCTATATCAAAATACTGTTTGCACTAGCCTACTGGTCAGTCTGTTCATCAAACATACCTTTCATTAGTTGATGATGCGGTAAGCATCAATTGATGGCTTAATTCATCATGACTTAAGCATCAATTCATGCACATGTGTGCACCAGTATTGTAAAGTGTTACCCAGAAGGGAATCCTTTCATCTGAAACACTTTAATTCCATATCATTGACCTTCAGAAAGGCTCAACACAGTGGACAGAATGAAGCGTAAAAACACCTTACTGCTGCTCAATTCAGACTCCTCCCACCCTTTGTGGTTTGTATACGCAAATCGTATGAGTGACGATTTGGAGACATCTCTTCAGCCACCTTGTTGACCTGTGTTGTCTTCCTTTGTGCATGAAGGTGAGTGGGAGTGGCTACAGCGTTAGAAACTTTCAAACTGCAAGATTATTGGTTGCGATTGAAGGAGGGATTTTTACACCCAATCACAATTTAAAAATATATATATATACACACACACAGGCAAGTAATGATGTCACTGCAGTTGTGGTCTCGGCTGGTCTTGAAATAAAATCCTGAGTCCGGTTTGCCCGAGACCGAGAGGAGGGCGAGACGAGACCGAGACCATCAACATGCGGTCTTGAGACCGGTCTCAAGTACTCCAACACTACTATTTAGTCATATCCACATTACTGATGATTATCGTAGTAGTAGTTAAATAAAATTGGCTAAGTGGTGTCTGTCTGTCTGTCTGTCTGTGGTCAGTCACGATTTGTGATGGAAGTGATGTCATCAGTGATGTCACTTGAGCAATTGTGAAGAAACAACTGTGTTTGCTCAACTGTGATGTCACTCAGGCAGTTGTGATGTCATCTGTCATCAGTGATGTCACTCGAGCAACTGTGATGTAGTATGAGCCAATTGCGCACAGTTGCACGATGTCTTTCTGTCAGAACAAGTTTAGGTTAACTTGCAAACACAGTTTTCCTTAACGTGTGTATGTCTGTATTTCAATCATACCACCAGATTTGGTCAGTAAAGAAGAGGTTCCCCCTGAGCAGCAGGAGTGGAGTTCCAGTCTGGACCAGGAGGACCCAGACCCCCCACACAGTAAAGAGGAACAGGAGGAACTCTGGACCAGTCAGGAGGGAGAGCAGCTTCAGGACGATTCAAAGCCCCCAGACATTAAAGAGGAACAGGGGGAACTCTGGATCAGTAACATAAAAGGGGAACAGGGGGAACTCTGGACCAGTCAGGAGGGAGAGCAGCTTCAGGAGGACCCAGAGCCCCCACACATTAAAGAGGAACCCGGGGAACTCTGCATCAGTCAGGAGGGAGAGCAGCTTCAAGGAGGAAGAGGCCAATATCACCCTGTCCCTGTGAAGAGTGAAGATGATGAAGTGAAACAGTCCTCACAACTTCATCAAAGCCAAACTGAGGAGAACAGAGAGGCAGAGCCTTTAGCCAGCATCTCAACTGAACAGATAAAAACAGAAGCTGATGGAGAGGAGCGTGGAGTATCAGAACCAGCCATGAACTTAGATCCAGCTTATGATTTACAACCAACTAGTAATGGCAAGACTTCAGACTCTCCTGAAACTGAAACTGAAGACGACAGTGATGATGATTGGATGGAGACTAGTGAACCTCAGTCAGGTGATAAAAGATTTGCCCGCAGGGGAACTCTCGCACTTCACGTCGTAGTAGCTGATTGTGTAAATGGCCATATATCGTGTCATTTCGATAGCAGACCCCTGAATTTAATCAAAATCATATTGTGGCAGACTTTGTGATATCAGCAAATATCAGATCTTTGTCCAAAGAATGTATATAATCTTGTATCGTGATGAAACTTGTGATTTATACCCCTATCACAGATGTGACAAAGTGGCGTTCAGGTCTTATAATATATATATATTAATATATTACAATATATTGAAAATGTCTTAAAAAAGGTTTTAAAAGGTATTGAAATGTATTGAATTAACTTCAGGATTCCTGAAGAAAACGTAGAACTACTGATTTAACCTATTTACTCAACTAAACGTTGAGAAAAAGTACAGGCTCTGAAACAGTGGTGTAATCTAACAAAGTAATAATACTTCATTACAGTACAGTTAAGTATTTTCTGGGAGTATCTGGACTGTACTTGAGTATGACTATCAGAGTTCCCACAGTCATGGAGAATCTGGAAAAGTCATGGAGTTTGAAAATCTTTTTTTCCAGCCTGGAAAAGTTCATTGAATTTGTAAAAATCTACGAAAGCTTTGGAAAAGTGATGGAATTTAATTGCGTTTTCTGTATTGAAATTAATTTGGTTACCGTATGTTATAGTAATATATCTTCCATGGATGATATTCCATGTGACATTTTGGTGTTGGCACAGGAACATGCGTCGATGCTGCATTAGTCTTGTGTGTAATGTTACAGTTACGTCATTTCCAATTTGCAGAATTTGCAGCACATTGTTGGGTATCAGTCTAAAATACTCCCACACTTTTACATGATCGTGGACGAGCTTTTGTAGATGCAGCTTCTCCTGTCGCTTGGCAATAACAATCCATGCTATGACTGACGGGCACTGCCATCTTCACTACCTAGCCGGCTTCCACTGGGATTTTTTTCCAAAACAAAATTGATTCTACACAAGTCTAAACCACACAGAAGCCATTCAAAAGTTTGATTTCAAAGTCTCATATTGGAACGGAGCTATCTTGTGCATTACTTATCTCTGCTTCACTTGTGCGATGCATCGAAGCACGTTAAGTCAAGGGAGAAGTAGGGTCATTTCCACATTGTTCCATCCCATACCTATCATGGATCTCATTGAAATTATGAAATAATAGTAACAAGTTTAGGTTGACTTTCATTCACAGTTTTCCTTAATGTGTGTATGTCTTTCAGTCGTACCACCAGAGTTGGTCTGTAAAGATGAGGTTCCCCCTGAGCAGCAGGAGTGGAGCTCCAGTCTGGACCAGGAGGACCCAGAGCCCCCACACATGAAGCCATTTAAATGTTCAGTCTGTGGTAAAAGTTTTGGCTATAAAGGACACTTGAAGAGACACATGATAGTCCACACAGGAGATAAACAATTTAAATGTTCAGTCTGTGGTAAAGGTTTTGGTCGTGAAGCAGACGTGAAGAGACACATGATAGTCCACACAGGAGATAAACAATTTAAATGCTCAGTCTGTGGTAACGGTTTTGGTCGTAAAGCAACCTTGAAGACACACATGATAGTCCACACAGGAGATAAACAATTTAAATGCTCCATCTGTGGTAACGGTTTTGGTCATAAAGTAAACTTGAAGACACACATGATAGTCCACACAGGAGATAAACAATTTAATTGCTCTCTCTGTGGTAAACTTTTCGCTCAAAAAGGACACTTGAAGAGACACATGATAGTCCACACAGGAGATACACAATTTAAATGTTCAGTCTGTGGTAAAGGTTTTGGTCGTAAAACAGACTTGAAGAGACACATGATAGTCCACACAGGAGATAAACAATTTAAATGCTCAGTCTGTGGTAAAGGTTTTGGTCATGAAGCAGACGTGAAGAGACACATGATAGTCCACACAGGAGATAAACAATTTAAATGCTCAGTCTGTGCTAAAGGTTTTGGTCTGGAAGGAAACTTGAAGACACACATGATAATCCACACAGGAGATAAACAATTTAAATGCTCAGTCTGTGGTAAAGGTTTTAGTCTGGAAGGAAACTTGAAGACACACATGATAATCCACACAGGAGATAAACAATTTAAATGCTCAGTCTGTGGTAAAAGTTTTGGTCGTGAAGCAAACTTGAAGAGACACATGATAGTCCACACAGGAGATAAACAATTGAAATGCTCAGTCTGGTAAAGGTTTTGGTCGTAAAGGAGACTTGAAGAGACACATGATAGTCCACACAGGAAGATAAACAATGTAATTGCTCTCTCTGTGGTAAAGGTGTTGGTCGTAAAGCAGACTTGAAGAGACACATGATAGTCCACACAGGAGATAAACAATTTAAATGTTCAGTCTGTGGTAAAGGTTTTGGTCGTAAAGGAGACTTGAAGAGACACATGATAGTCCACACAGGAAGATAAACAATGTAATTGCTCTCTCTGTGGTAAAGGTGTTGGTCGTAAAGCAGACTTGAAGAGACACATGATAGTCCACACAGGAGATAAACAATTTAAATGTTCAGTCTGTGGTGAAGGTTTTGGTCAGAAAGCAGACTTGAAGAGACACATGATAGTCCACACAGGAGATAGACAATTTAAATGTTCAGTCTGTGGTAAAGGTTTTGGTTCAATGGTTATATCAATACTTTATTATATTAAACGTTACAATTGCAAACCGTATAACTGAGTTATGCATGTGTATTTTTTATTGTCATTCTAAATTTCATCACCTTGTTTCCTCTGATTAATATTTAAATTCAAATACATGTCATATATATGTGTGTGTGTGTGTGTTTTGAATAGCTTAATAATGTACTGCAAACATTGACAGCTTGCCTGTTTGGTTTGATGTGATTGAGTGGATGGATTTAAATTCCTAAACATTTGTGATGGGTTTATTTTGTTATGTTCAATGTAATTGAATTGTAAATATTGTTTACCCAAGCCAAATTAAACGCCTTTGGCGTTGGGGTGGTGACTTGATGATGGATAAATATACAGGATTAGAATACCCACTAACACATCATCTCATCATCCAGAATATCTTTTCCACTTTGGTGTTCAAAATCCCAGACATGCATATTTCTCAGTGTGAAATGGGTCAGGGAGGGGGGGGTGTTCCACCCTATGATAAGGCAATGGATTAATCGTCAATCAACATGTACTGTAGGATCCGGTCAAACAGCAAGACAAACTGTAGGCTAGTGGAGTGGACGCTGGATGGAGTTGAGATGCTGTCAGTCTGTGGCCACAAATCTCTGCGGGTGAGAGAGAGACCTCTGTCCGGGCAAACACAGCTGGCTAGTTAGTAGGAGGAGTTATTTAATGGACAGCACTCCTCCCCTCCCCTCACCAACCACACCTCAGCCAGTCGCTTTCCAGAGAGAGGACGAGAGGACTCAGCTGTGGGTGATCCAGCAGCAGCGTTGCGCTGAGCTGAAGGACATCTCTCCACAGTTGAATTGCTCACACACTCCTGCTCAGATTAAACAACATGGACTCATGGAGATGTCTCCTCTACATGGCCGTCACCGTCTGCATGTTGAAAGGTAGGTCCAGACACACACTCTTCATTCACTCCATTTCCCCAAACAGAAACTACCATGTGTTCGATTGTCAATAAGGGACTGGAGGGGAGGTGGGGGGCAAAATGTCGCTTTTTTTTCTTTTCTTCCTCGCACATTCCCCCCACGTCTGTAGCCTACTCAATAATAGCAAGTTTATGACATTATTGTAGCCTACTGTTGTAGCCTACAGTATCCTACTGTATTGTAATGTTATTTTCATCTTACTTTTTTATTTTTATTTTATTTTATCTATCACTATCAGATCACTATAGGACGAATCAGCGTGACGTCAGCGTGACGTCACTTGCCACCCAGAAATGCGAGTCAGCGACTAGAGTCACGTTCCATAGGGTTCCATTGCCGTTGCCACCCAGTGACGCGGTTTGTTGACCAAAAATGTATAGTAGGCTATCCTTATAAAATGTACTATAGGCTATCACTACATTTTTTTTAGTAGGCTATAATAGCCTACTACATAATATAATAATATAATTTAGCATGTATTTAATAAAGTAACAACTAGCCTATATAGCCTACATGGACAATACCTAGCCTATATTATTAGTAGGGGTGTCACGATACACTCAGTTCACGATACGATACGTATCACGATACTGGGTTCACGATAACGATACGATACGATACGATTTTAACAATATTTTTTTAAACTTGAATAATGACAATATATGACTGGAAAAGTAGTATTTTATTTGAAATGCACAAATACAAAACATGCTGTTGTGGGAAATTGTTATTACAATAACAACTAGAAAAAACATGAGATTGGAGATAAGGCTTATCTTGAAATAGAATGAGTTACACCGTCACTTAGATTTACTTTGAACTAAAAGGTTTCTCAGCAGTATAAATTCTCATTATGCATCTTCAGTTTTTCTTCAAACTCAAACAACAAGACTTTTCTTAGTCTATTTTTTATGCATCTTCAGTTTTTCCTGTCAAGTAAACAGTTTTGCCAGAAACTCAATTGAATGGTTTCTCTCCTGTATAACTTCTCATGTGTCTCTTCAGAGACTTGTTCAACTGAACTACTTTCCACACATTGAACTTCAACAAACAAAGACGTTTCTTTGTCTATTAAAAAAAAAAAAAAAAAAAAGTTTTTTTTTTTTTTTCTTTTTTTTTTACAATATGAGATTTCATCTCAACCATACATATCGTGACGTTTTACTATCGCGAAATTTCGTGGGACGATATATTGTGACACCCGTAATTATTAGTGTTATTATTCTATCACACAGATGTGGTGTGTGATTTATCTGTCCATCTTACTTACTAAGTCAGCTTGCTTCCCAATGCTGTGTAACATAAAACATTTTCACGAAAAGCTCCAACATTAGACTTCTTGGTTTCTGTGGATTGAACAAATAGAAAGTAACATGACATTAATATGGATTGTTGAAAGTCATTGGACTAACAGGATAGAACCACAGCACTGGCAGTTAGCCTAATTGGGAGTCTCATATTTCATTCTGCTCTGTGTGTGTGTGTGTGTGTGTGTGTGTGTGTGTGTGTGTGTGTGTGTGTGTGTGTGTGTGTGTGTGTGTGTGTGTGTGTGTGTGTGTGTGTGTGAAATGCCTCAGAGAGAGAGAGAGCTTGACACTGGTGAACTAGGGGGTCACCTCTGATCTCTGACTCCACACAAGCCTGAGTTTTCTTCAAAGCCCTTCAACTGTGATGGCTGACAGAGTGGGGGGGGGGGTGCGATGTGATGTCAGACTGACACCTCTTGTCGCACCTTTGAGACACTCTGTCACCACGTACGCGTCTGTTTCCTCTGGATTGACACGGGCTGTCAGTGAACGTCTTACCTTGGTCTTACCTTTGCTGCCTGTGTTTGTTCTAAAGGGAGGAGCCACCCCGCGGGCAATTTAGAAACCCTGAGGGGGGGGAAACCAGCCCTGAGTTTATACCTCAGATCAGATCATGAAATCTCCCCATCATCACCAGATCTATTCTAATCATTTTCTTATATTCTGACTGAGAACATTTGTGATCATCACAAACTCTGTAGTCCGGTGGTTCTCAAATGGGGATCCGGGGACCCCCAGGGGTCCTTGAGGGGGTTCCAGGGGGTCCCCAGCCAAAAGGCGGGTGATTTATTTTCACTATAATTCCATTCATAAGTAACACAATGACTATTTCGGTCATGGGTTTTATACACTTTCTGTAATAAAACATCTAAAAGCATCAATCTTATTATCATATGGGGGACCGTGGGACAAGATCCTATCAAATGGGGGTCCGTGGTCTAATCTTTGTCAGTTTAGGGGTCCTTCATGTGAAAAAATGTGAGAACCACTGCTGTAGTCTACTGGCAATATCTTATTGAAGCCTCTCTCGGAACAAGGTGGAGACGCGTGTGTGAGTGGGTGTGTGTATGTGTGTGTGTGTGCGTGCGTGCGTGCGTGTGCGTGTCTGTGCGCGCGTGCGTGTGTGTCTGCGTGCGTGTGCGTGTGTGTGTGTGTGTGCGTGCGTGCATGCGTGTGTGTGCGTGTGTCTGTGTGTGTGTGCGCATGCATGTGCGCACGTGTGTGTGTCTGTGTGTGCGTGCGTGTGTGTGTGTGTGTGCGTGCGTGCATGCGTGTGTGTGCGTGTGTCTGTGTGTGCGTGCGCGTGCATGCGCACGCGTGTGTGTCTGTGTGTGCGTGCGTGTGTGTGTGTGTGTGTGTGTGTGTACATGCGCACCACGTTAATGTATGTGTGCACCTGCCTGGGTTATCCATCTCACTGGCATTATTAAGTCTGGTTAATGGGTGGTTGGGTTTGGTCAATCTTATTAAGACTTAAACGAGATCAGGGCTCTGCTACATGGCTCCCAGGCTCGCTTTCAGCATCATATTTGGCAAGATATCAGAAGCCCCTAATGCACTTGGATGTATTACAGGTACATCTTTGGGACAATAACGCACATTGATGTCATCTTGCTTGTGAAATTTGATTATGGGGGGAGGGGGGGCGGGGAGGCAGATCCGAGGTCGATTCAGCCATGGACAAAGACAAGCTTTCAACTGATCTTGCTGTTCCAAGAGTCCCTTTTAGGACAGAACAGGACACGATGGAGGGCCGATGGGAATAGCGCCTATACAAACTCCCTGCCAAATCATCTGGCTAAAGTGCTTTCCCATTGGTGCTTTAGTAAAGTGCTTCCCCATTGGCGCTTTAGCGAAATTGGGCTACGGCCATTATAGCGAAGTAGAAAGGATGCTGGCAAATTGCTCCGCACAGTAATTGAAAGAGTGGAGACAGGAGGAGCCGTGGAGACAGAGGAGAGTCTGCTGGAGGAGGAATCTGTGAAGCTGTTTGTCAGATACACACTGTGTAGCCAGCCCTACCTGAGAATGAATTTTTGGCGTTCATGAATAATTCCAAACAAGCTCACTATGCCCATTCCAAGCCTGAATGGGAAACCATCCACTCTGAAATGGAGAAGAGCACTCTGGCAGAAGTTTAGTTCCTGTTCTGCCAAAGCCATTATAGAAGCTGGCTGGCTGACCTTATGGAGCCAGATTTATACTGTGATATGTGATAGGATGCCTTCAGGCGATGAATGTTACAATTATAATAATGACAAATGTCCTCCGGGACAATAAAGTCTGGATTATAGTGACGTCTGAGTCTTCATAGTGTTTCTATGACATAACATGTGTTTCCTGTCAACGTGTACGGTCCTCATAGAGGGCCTGCCGCCGGGGAGGGATGTATTTCTGTAGGCCAACCCGGAAGTTTCGCATCACGCTGGGTTCCCTCGTCTCAAAATCAATGCTTTCCTTTGATTTTTGTTTTGTTTTGTTCGATGCCTGAAATAAGATCTGTGGTTGACGAAAGTTTATGATACTGAGATCTTTGTGTTCAGCAAGCATACAGTAAATGCAATCGGCAAAAATCGTGGTCGCCAGAAAACGCTACGAAAATCAGAAAGATTGTGTTCATTTGTGAAGATGATCTTGCTGAACACAGATATCCTAAATTGAATCTTTGTTAACCACAGACCTTATTTCAGCCATCTAACAAAACAAACAAACAAAAACATTCAAAAGTCCAATTGAGTTCCGGGCGAGGGAACCAGGAAATGCTAATTTACGGGTTGAACTCATTCCTGCGCTAGCCTACTCTATTGCTGTGGTCTCAGTCAGTCACCCAGTTCAGCACTGTCTGGATTTTCTGTTCGTTTGAGTGTCTGTAGGTGGCGCTCTTGTATGTTCAGTCTTGGTGGCTGTTATCATGCAGCTAACTGACAATGGAATGACATAAGTTAGTTCAAAGTTCAATAGACTCTTTTCACTGGGCCCTTTTTGTCGAAAAGGCAGGATAAACACAGGTGCAAGCAAAACACTAATGAGGGTTTCCACAACTTCCAATCATGGAAGATGGAAACCCTCATTAGTGTTTTGCTTGCACCTGTGTTTATCCTGCCTTTTCAACACAAAATGGCCCCCGTGAAAAGGGTCTATTGTAATTTGGTTGGTGTTTACATTTAATTAAACCATGCTTTCTGCCTAACTGCAAGAAATGTCAAATGCATCACTACCTGTGTGTTTAGAACAGCAAATGTACAAACTTCCATGAGCTGGCTGCAGCTTCAGTCAATATTGTGATATATCAGTCGACAACAGAGAACCAACCAGACACGCATTTGTATAAAACTTGTGGATTATTGCTTCACAATAAGCACTGTCTCATTTAATTGCATTTATATAACAAAAATGTACCAAAACGCCAACATGGCTGTCAAGATGTGAGTTTGGCAATGCAATTGAATATGTGTGTGTAATAGATTGACTAGCATTCTCTGCCTCTCTTTCTGTCTGAAGTTATCATGACAGTCCAGACAGTCATCTGTGTGCACACTGCAAAAACATCCAACCTAAACAAGTTATCAGTCTCATATTCAGGCCTCAGGGCTGGCGTGTGTCCCGGGACAAAATTATCCCATATGACCCCCAACCCGCCTCCATCCAATTAAATTGGACAACTCCAGAGGGCCCTCCTGGGGGCCCCAGGGCCTGGGACAACTCACCCTGTTGTCCCCTGGCTGTCTGCTGGCAGCCTTCAAATCATATTTTTCTTAAAGCAAGAGAACGATTGTGCCAGTGAGGTGAGACAAATCCACTTTCACAATTTCAGCTGTTTCAGAAATTCTCTAGAAATTAGTGTCAATATCTTGAGAAACATAAGGCAGATTGCTGCACTGCTATCAAGACAATGACACTTGAATCTACGAAAATCTTGAAACAAGTCGCCTCACAGCAAGAAGGTCCTGGGTTCGATTCCCGCCTGGGACGCTGTGGGCTCTGAGGGTGTGTCCCCATCCCCATGTCCTCAGTGCCTACCGCCCAGGTGGGCTCGTCAAAAAGGGCCTTTCTGTGCGGAGTTTGCATGTTCTCCTCGTGCCTCCCTGGGGTTTCCTCCAGATAGGAACCCCCCGCTAAAAACATGCAAAAAAAAAAAAATTACATTGGAAACAAGTGAAATGATGTAACCTTGTTGGCAGATTTGTTCACTAATTTTAAGAAAATTATAATTTCATGACTCAATAATAGAGTTAATGACTTGTTGAGATGGAGATATTTTGTCTTCATCATTGTCTTCTGTAGTTTCTCTTCAAGGGGAGCCCCAGCGCAGACTGTACAGAGACCTGATGGCTGACTACAACCCACTGGTGAGACCCGTCTTCAATGACACGCACAGCCTCACGGTGTACTTCAGCTTCAGCCTCATGCAGATCATGGATGTGGTGAGTCGATGGTCACTGAACACACAGCTGGCCCGTGTACAGGCCACACGGCAGAGTTAACGCTAACTTCACGGGGGCCATTTTGTTTAGAGAAGGCAGGTAAACACAGGTGCAAGCAAGTGTGTGCCCGTCCGCATGTCCTCGAGTGCCCACCGCCCGGGTGGTGTCGTCAAAAAGACCTTTCTGTGTGGAGTTTGTGTAACCGAGTTGAATCAGCGCGGATTCCTCGTGAGTCCCGAGTGGTAGCGAGTGGATTGGTTAAACTCACTCCCCAGGTATAAAGGCATGTTAATCAGCTCCGTCAAGGGAGCTAGCTCTCTTGGCGTTGCGGTTAACATGTCGGTCTCCCAAGCCGAGGGTCGGCAGTTCGAATCCACCCCTGGGCAAGCCCTTAACATGGGTTGCTGCAAGTACCACCTACACAACGCCGTTACATTTGCATGTTCTCCCCGTGCCCCCTGGGGGTTTCCTTCATATACTGTAGGAAGGAACCCCACACCAAACCATGCAATATCCTGGGTGCTGATGTGGTGCCTCCTCTGGTCGTTAGGGGCGCCTGTTCGGAGGGAGGGGAACTGGTTGGAATAGCGTGAACCTCCCACGTGCTATGTCCTACCGGTGAAGCTTCCCCTGTCAGGTGAAAAGAAACGGCTGGCTAACTGCCCATGTCTCGGAGGAAGCATGGAGCCAGTTCCGGCTCTCCCCAGATCGGCAGAGGGTGGAGCAGCAACCAGGATAAATACATTAAAATGAGCACTAATGGGGGATAAAAATGGGATAAAAGAATCGGGGGGAAAAATATTAGAAAGAACACAGGTGCAAGCAAAACAGTAATGTTTTGTTTCGCCTGTGTTTATCCTGCCTTTTTCGACATAAAATGGCCCCCGTGAAAAGGGTCTATTAGGAGAAGGGGACAAACAATGAGGATTTCACACACACTGGCTGCTCACTGCACAGCTAAGATAACGCCTTTTCTCATGCGGAAGGATATCCAGTTGTTCCAGTTCAGTACCACTTGCGTGTGACACTGTTTGGGTTCAACCAAGAGTCAACCTTAATCTAGAATATTTATAATCAAAGTGTTTTTCTCATGTACATGTCTAGAATTTTGATCTTCTGAGCTCGAGCCCGAATCGATATCAGACTGAATTGTCAGCTTGTTACGCTCATTTGCTTCTTCGTAAGCAGCCAACTTGGTGGAGTGGGTGGATTGGAAGGTCTGCACAGAAGATCTGAGCTCAGATGTCTAAGATCATCATGATCTAATCAGATATGAGAGGCTTACTCAAACCTCTTAAAAGGACTTGAGACATGAATGTATAAGCATGTGTTGTTTGTGGAAGCTACCTAAACCAACCATGAATAAATAAACATTAGAAATTAGTAGATAAGAACATATATATGAGGGATCAGCCGAGCAGCATTTTGGTAAACAAACCGCGTCACTGGGTGGCAACGGCAATGGAATCCTATGGAGCCTGAGCTTGAGCGTCTGACTCTAGCCGGCTGACCGTGTTTACAATTTAAAAACTGCGACAGTTCACACAACTTTAACACGACAAGCATATATTACACATCAAACTCTTGAGCTAATTCTGCTCTCACTCAGAATGTCAAAAATAAGCGATGTGATGTATACTTTTTGAGATATTAACGTTTGTTTGGCACAACTCATACTAGTTAACTGCCGCGGGGTTACGCATTTTTGGGTGGCAGTGACGTCACGCTGATTCGTCCTATTCAAGTAATTAATATTCAATCTGAATTTACACTATTTCATGCTCTTAGTTCTAAATGGTTATTGTGAAATAGTACATTGACATTATTTTTCTTTTTCTTTGTTGACTAGCAGCATCTGAAGTGAAGTCTGAATTTATTGAATTTGAGATTTAAGCAGTTTTAAGTAGCCTGATTCTTCCATTTTGAAACTTATATTAGTTCAATTGAAAAAGTAAACAAACACATAGCACTGACTTGAACCCTACTGTATCTGTGAAACTCAACCTATGATCGAATAGCAGTGTTGTAGTCAAGTCACTTCAAGTCCAGTCGATTCTCGAGTCCCCTGTGTTCGAGTCTGAGTCCAAGTCCGAGTCACCAAAGAAGAGTCAGAGTCGAGTCCAAGTCGTGTTCCCATTACCTGAGTCCAAGTTACTGAACATGAGCGTGAATCCACATCTAGGTGGAACACACGTGCCTGAGCTTGCACAGAATTCACTGTATTAATATAGCTATTCATATATTTTGCCAAATTATTAAAAAAACAGTCTTTATCAATTAACAAGTCCGAATCCTCGTCTCCAAATTCCGAGTCCGAATGCATGAATGCTTAAAGGGACACTCCGCCGATTTTCAATGATGATTTATTTTGCACATAATCTCACACATATCTGAAAACTGTAAACAGTCTTGCAGCCATTCATTTAGTTTGACAGATATTGAGAGTTCATTTGAGTGAGGTTGTGGACCAGTGATGTCATTCATGCACAAATGACACCGCTACACCGCTACAACAACTTAACTCAAATCAATATCTCAATAATTGTCAAACTAAATGAATGGCTGCAAGACTGTTTATAATTTTCTGATATACTACTGATTTTGTAAAAATAAAAAACTGGTTGAAAATCGGTGGAGTGTTCCTTTAAGTCCAAGTCCAAGTCATCAGTGCTCAAGTCCAAGTCGAGTCACGAGTCCTGAAAATGAGTCCATGACCCGGACTCGGGTCCGACTCGACTTGACTCGACTACAACACTGTCCAATAGAACATCAATTTGAAAATAACTGACGATGCTGTGATTTATTTTTGGGGTTGGGTGGTGGATGCATTTTGTAGAAATCTGAATCTTACGTTTGTTCTCAACAGGATGAGAAGAACCAGGTCTTAACAACTAACATATGGCTGCAGCTGGTAAGACATTTCCTTGTATCTGTACTGACTGGAGATGATAGGAGAGATTATGATGATGCAACTCTCTCAGATATACATGGTATGTAATGTATGTATGAGCATGCGTGTGGAATTAGCCAGGTGAACGCTAAGGTCATTACTGAATGAGTTACTGATGTGTGATTTTGGATTTATTTAGCTTCAAGACTGCATTTTTGTTCGTGTGACCCTCAACACAGGCTTTGATCATCCCGGGCCACTTACTGATACTTATGCTTAAATTAACCCACTCATATTCTGATTTATTTCAAGAAAAACATTTTGGCTAGTGGAAATTCTAATTGGCTGGTAACTTTAAAATCTAGCAGCCATATTGGCAGGTGGTCAAAAAAGTTAATTTCAAGCCCTGAGAGCAGGTGGTCACATAGGAGTGAGTGAGAAAAGGATGAAATATTGGTGGTTAAGACTGAATAATGACATCACAACTGTTAATTTAAAATGAGTTATTCCTCTAAACGTGGCTTCAAATGCACCAAATTTTTCACGCTGGCGCCATTTGGCCCTCAGCAAAACCTGGTAGCGAGGACATTTTTTGTGGCCCTCTCTATCATCAAAGTTACCCATCCATGGGTTACGGCATGACAATATTTGTTCGGCCCCCGGCAACAATCTGGGTTTCTCATGTGGCCCCCCATGAAAAATAATTGCCCACCCCTGTGTTAGTCCCACCTGTCCTAGATGCAGTAACCCAGTCTCCTTAGGCCACATGTTCTGGTCCTGTCCCTCGCTAATTAATTTTTGGTCTGATGTGTTTGAATGCCTTTCTGTTCTATGCAATGCGTCTCTTGAACCCAACTCACTGACCGCCATTTTTGGTGTTATTCCATTGGAAACTTTTGTTACAAATTTACAAAAGAAAGCGGTGGCATTCAGCAGCCTCATAGCACGCAGATTGATTCTAACAAATTGGAAATCCAACAAACACCCCCCTTTCAAGAGATGGATTCAGGAGGTGCTGTCCTTGCTTCAACTTGAAGAAATACCACATACACTGAAGGGGTCGTATGAAGAATTTCTCAAAGTGTGGTCTCCTTTCATTGTGCATGTAAAAGAACTACTCTGACCTGTCACCTGAACATCTAGCCTATTGCTACTACAACCTATGTCTGACACTGGATCCGTTTTTGTTTTGTTTTCTTTTGTTTCTGTTGTCCTTCTGTTGGTATGTGCTCTTGGTCTAAGGGGAGGTAGGGAGGGGAAAGGGGTGGGTAATATGTGGGTTTATGTTTGTAAGAGTCTATGTGGTTGTGGTTGGTTGTTTGAATAATTGCAAAACTGTAAATAAAGTCATAAAAAAAGAAAAGAAATAACAAGCAAAGGGAGCGGAATCTATGAATAACAAACAAGTTTGTGGTCCCTGCGAAATCCATTATCTGAGCATAGTACAAGATTCGTATCGCTACTATCATTTAGCTGCTCATAACACACTCCTTGTTTAAAGGGGACGTGGTTATGGGTCAAAAATGGAAGTATTGAGTGTGGCTTGTGCCATTCTGACTGCTAAAATGAGATTGCTGTAAAACGCTGATCTTCAGAATGTGAAACTGGACTACAAACGTAAAGGGTTGCTTTTTGGTGGGCTGGGGGCATTTTGAAATGGGAAGCAGGATTAGAGTGATGGGGGAATTTAAGTTTGTGGTTTAGAACATGTTTGTCTTTGTATCTGCTGTGCATAAGATGCAAAAAAATATTCCCATCTTATGAATAAAACAAGCAAGTGAATGCATTTGTGTTCGGTGTCTGTCCTTTATCACTGCAGTGACGTGACTCGCTGGCATTTTGGACTGTCTGTGCAAATGATTACGGTATATCCAATCCAGAGATGGGGACTTGGACTTGAGATTTGGACTTGAGTCGCGACTCAAACATAAAGTGACTTAAGACTTGAATTGACGTCCTCAAAGACTTGAGACTTGACTTGGACTTGAGATTTGAGACTTGTGAACAACGATAATGCAGTACATGCTTTGAATTCCTTAGTTTTGGCTATGCAGTGTTCTAAGCAGACCGGATGGCATCCAGAAGATGATTGAACGCTCATCCGTAAGACACTTGAAACTTGACATGGACGATAGCTCAAAGACTTGAGACTTGACTTGGACTCTAGCTCAAAGACTTGAGACCTGACTTGGACTCTACCTCAAAGACTTGAGACCTGACTTGGACTCTACCTCAAAGACTTGTGACCTGACTTAGACTTGCAAAAAATGACTTGTGAGCATCTCTGTGAATCAAAGTGAATGAGCACTCCTGCACAGTATGCTAAGTCACAGTACTCAACACTGGACGTCAGATGTCCACATCAATAATTCATAACTTTGCATTTGTAACGCATCGTTGCGTTGGTGTCTCGGTGCATCGTGAGCGGTATGACCTCCACACTCTGCCCCTCATAAGTTGGTAAGCTGTTCTGCTCAACCAACCATGCTGGCTCCTCAAGGGACCGCTGTAAGTGGCCACTCTCGATACAACCAGCTGCTTAATTATAGGGGGAGGAGTGGTGGCAGAGCTGGTGGCTGCCCGTGAATTTATGCTCCGTTATTATGCCATTGGTTTGTGTAACGTGTGTGGGATTGGTTGACGCATCACATCAAATCATCTGGAGCTTCATAATGTGATCCGTTCATACCGATTCAATCCTTAGGTCAGCATCCTCCAGTGAGTGTCCATGTAGCTAGTACTTGTGTTATTTGACAGCAATGTAACGCTGTCATTGTTTTTGAGTGAAAACGTTGAGAGTTAAAGTCCTAAGCTGCTAACCGATCTAACTGGAGAGCAGTAGCTGTTGGAACTGAAAACACTAATCGGAATCAGCTTTATTCAGAATCAGAATCGGCTTTATTGGCCAAGTATGTACACATACAAGGAAATTGGCTCCGGTTCGCTTAACTCTGTGTACTCTCACACAAACCTAACTCTCAGTGTACTGTAGGCTACTCTCACAAAATAAAAAGTAGGCTCAGGCTAAAACAAATGAGAATCACAAAGGATAATTAAACCTTCGCATTAACTACTATATACAATGCAATAATAAGTGTATGAAAGAGCATCTATATTGTAAGTGTGTGTATGAAGGGAATATATGTACAGTATATATGGATATATAGTTATAGGCAGTTATTGATATAGGCAGTATTAATATAGTTATTTACATGCTTAAATAAGCTACATGTATAAACAATTCGGTCAGGTGTTGCACCGTTATTTACGTGTATAAATAAGCTACATGTACAGTATAGACAATCAGGTCAGGTGTTGCACCGTTATTTACGTGTATAAATAAGCTACATGTACAGTATAGACAATCAGGTCAGGTGTTGCACCGTTATTTACGTGTATAAATAAGCTACATGTACAGTATAGACAATCAGGTCAGGTGTTGCAGTTATTTACCGTTCAATATCGAGGCTTTGCATCAGATATTTCAGGATGGGGGTGTTATATACAGTGTTGGGCAAGTTACTTTCAAAATGTAATATACTACATATTACTAGTTACTTTCATTTGAAAGTAATAAGTTACTTTACAATATTACTTTCAGTGTAGAGTAACTCATTACTTATTACACTACTTTTGCATTACTTTCACCAAAATAACAGCAGCAGCAGAATGACATTGCCGCCCCGGAACCATCCCAAAAAATAATTTAAACTGTCTTCAAGTCAGTGTAAACAGTCCAAAATTCTAAATGTTATTATTTTCCTTTGTTATTGTCATCTATAGTGGTTATTTGCATAAAAACACACAGTTTGATTAGGAAATGATTGTATCTTTTTGAAATATGTGCTTTGATTTAATCAAATGTAACTCAATTTGTAACTTCAGTTACTTAACAAAGTAACTGGTATAATATTACTGAAATCCTATAAGTAATAAGTTATATTAGTGAGTTACTGCTAAAAGTAATATATTACATGTAATATGTTACTTTTGTAATGAGTTACCCCCAACACTGGTTATATATAGGTGCAGGTTACTCCACATTGGGTGTTCAAGCTTGCAAGGTGTCCAAAGTGATCAGAGTGAAGTCAAGTGATTCCAGTGTTTGCAAAAGTGTTCAAGTGAAAGATTTGAAGTGTTAATCAGAGTGATGGCCTGTGGGTAGAAGCTGTCCATTGAAGGATGGGGAAGTGCAGGTAAGACAAAAGTGCATTAAATAACAATCGGCACACAGAACCTATAGTTCAGTAACTTTAATATATTGTCAGTCATCCAATACATCGTTTTCAGTTAGAATGGCAGTTTTATAAGGAATTACATTTTTAAATGTCACTAAATTGACACAATGGTTTCACTGCCATGCCACAACTGAGCACAAAACTCTTGTTAATGTCATGAATGTGCTAGAAACTGGAATTTATGTTACGGATTATATAATAGAGAAGTTCATTATTTAAAATCTTCATCTCATGAAGATTTTATTTTATGAATACAACTTAATACACTTTAATGTAATCCTGAGGTGCTGTTTTTAACAGTAATCAAAAAATTCAGGAGTCGGGACTAATAAACAAATGGAATTATTGCATGAGTTGACAATGGCTAATTAAGTATGATGCATAACATTACATACATAACAGTTTCAGTTATCTCAGTCATTTCAATTTAGTGGTTAAAACCCAAGTGCTACAAAAAAAGAATGAAGAAATGGCAAATATTCCAAGGATCAGCTGTTTCATGTTTCAGCAGCCATGTCGTCATGGAAACATGGGGCATAAGCATAACATGACTTTCACACAGAATAGTTAGATTGACAGTAAATCAATAACGAGTGTGAGAATGGGGATGCGGATCGGAAGGTATTTTCAACCAAAGGCACAACATATCAAATTCAAACTTCACTTATATGTCTGATCCTTCTGGTACAATTAGTGACAGGGGAGGTAATTTCACAAAGCGCTATTCTCAGAATCCTCAATCCATTTATATGTTCAAAGTGCTTGTCTGCAACTATCATTTTCCATTCAGCAGTGGGTCCATGGTCCTGCAAAATAAAGACTTTCCCATCAAATCTGGTCCAATTTCACTACAATTCCAGTAGAACTTAACACAATCAGTCAATGTATAAGAAGAACTTTTATTATGTGATACATTGTATGATATATTATATATTTCTATCTGGATTTTTTTTAGGGGGGATCTAAGTTTGGGGTCACCCTGTAAAATCGATCATACAGTATTGCATAAATTATTAGTCAAAATACCATTCCTGTTGCTTTTGTTATGTCTTTAGGTTTCACATACATTTGGGAGAAACGCACTTTACAGCTCGCCTTGTATTTTCTGCCATTGCTAAATTTCCTTTCATGAATGATATTTCAAATAAAAGCTATTCTTTAAGATATGTGTACAATATGTTATATTTACAATAACCCTGCTCCTCGTGGAAAGAATACATTGGAAATAAATGACAAATGTGTATGTTACCATTCTAAAAACCCAATACAATGAAATCCATCACAATGAGGAGGGCCACTAGAAAAGGATGAATCTGTGCCCACTTGATAAAATACCTCTAATACTTGTGTTTGAGCTGTGAATTGAAAACAGCCTGCTTTGGAGGTCAGTAAATAACAGTAATAAGCATAACAGTCAAGCATGGACCGTTTGATAGGCGGGAGTTTGTAATAGTGTGGTGCTGCCATCTGCTGGAGGACTGAGCTCCCCATCAGTCAAATCTCCATCCGTATGGTGGTGGCTGCCTTTTTGCTCTCTTGTGGCTGCTGCACAGAAAAGAAACAAAGACGTGGTGACACAGTGAACCATCTCAACATCATTCTACTTATCAAGCTGAGCAGCAGCTAAATACATTTTAATTGGGCTGTGTGAAAGCTACCTTGTGCATGCGGCGTCCTCCTGTCTCAGGGTCTCTATGTCGGTGAATTCTACGGCATGTCCTCCTCCTCTGGTTTTAAACACCGGACCCTGTAAAGACAAAGACCAGGGAAAAGACAAAAGGACGCATTAGGTGCATTGTGTCCACCACAGACCCTTCCAACAGGCTTCCAGTGTCAAAGAATGGACATGTTGCACCACATTGACCTGCTATGGGCTGAGAATGTGTTGCTTGGTGCAGTTTAAAACATTTCAATTTGTGTCTAAAACCTTCCCCTTTTCAGCTTATTTTACCTTGATGAGTTGGGTCTGGATCTCACCATCGGAGGAGGCAACCTCCTGATGTGTGATCATGTACTTTCTGACACTTGGACAGGGACTTCTCGCTGATGGGGGCAGATACCGTGATGGAATTCTGGAGAACGGGCTGCAAAACTCTATCCAGGTCCAGGGTGGTGGAGGGCTTGTGGTCCATCCATTTCTCATCGTGACCAACAGAGCGGGACGAGCGGGACCACCGGTGCAGCGGTGAGGGTATCGCCGTCTACACAGATCAAGAGTGAGTGAGTGTAATTTTGACTAAGGAAGTGTGGGTTCTAAATGATGGGACATGTTATCTTCTCACCCTTGTCTCAACAGATGTCCAATCACCATCCATATAATTGCCCTCCTTGGTGCAGCTGCCTTCTGGTGCTCTCCTTCACAGAAACAAAGACATGGTGACACAGTGAACATTCTAAACATCATGATCTCCATCCAACCATCCATCGTCAGGACTGTCTGTCTGTCTGTCCTTCACATAGTTCTCTCCACAACTGTTGGTCTGATTGACTTCAAACTGAGGGGGTGGACTGAGTGCAGAGCGCTGCTTTTGTGCAATTTGGACGCGCAACACATTCAATCCTTTATATTTATTTGTATAAAAGTGAGCAAGTGGGCAATATCTGCCTGTCTGTTTCAATTTCTGTCCCACTGATGATGTCACAATGCCTATGACATCATCAGTGAGAAGATGATTTTGGTCAACAATGTCACTGGATGATATGTCTGAACATGGCCTTAGATTCAGATGGCATGGTGTGCAGATTTTAATAACATGTGGGTCGTCCTTACCATGACAATAGGCCTTCCAAAGTCCAGTATCCAGTTTTGCACCGTGAGACAGAGCCATAGGTCCAAATGGAAGTGTAGCCTTTTCTTCTGTGGCACTTTCTCCTTCGCAACAGGTTGGCTGTCAACAGATGTTTACAGTGGCTGCAGGTCATGCAACACAACCTCATGTACAGCAGCAAATAACAATAGGTGGTTGTGTGGGGAATACTGTGGTAAAGGACACCATACTAGTGTACTCAATTCCCGTTTAAATAGCCTACATTTTCCTCTGCTATCCTTTGCTTGCCATGTTAAACGTTAGTCTGCTAATCTCATATTAAGGAAGAAAAGCACTGTGTTTACAGATATTTGAGTGGTTAGGTGTGTTTACAGTGTGCCCACTGGCCCCAGCTGTCTCTCCTGTGTCTCCAGTACTTTATCTCCCTCTCTTGTGTGCACTGTCCACATACACATACTAAACAGTGCTTGGATTTCTCATGCTCCTTTAAAAACAACAACAAACTAAAACATAGCAAATCACATACAGTATAGGAATGTGTGTGTTAATTGTGTGCGCAATTGTGTGCATATACTTTTTTTTAACCCCTAAGATCATGTTTAGAACATCATAGTCAAGATGATTTTCACAGAGCGACGTCAAGACCTTTAGATGTACTGATGCCTTTGTCTTTGTGGTGCTTCTCCAGGCTCTGTCTCAAAGATCTAGCCCCTATCTTACTGCTCAATTGGTCTAACGGTCAGTCACATCATGCAAACGAGAGGAGAGCATAGATATGACAACAGAACACTGACTCAAAAGCTTATATTACACACAAACCTATTTTGTGTTGTCTGGAAGTCGTTGCCTTGACGTTTTCGTACAGCCTGCATTCTCGGTTCAGTGGTGTTTGGGGTATTTCTGTCTGACTCCACAAACTGTCTGCAGTGCGGTGGTGAAAGAAAAGTTCAGCTGCACGCGCTGTCAGTGTCACCTGGCTGTCAGTCGATCACTTCCTAGTTGCTGCCTTGGTCCCGCCCATCCGCTCATTCTACCAATCATATTGCAGCGGAAGAATTCTGAGAACTTCTTCTTCTTCTATGGTGTTTTTGCATCCTTTAAGTTGCATTACCGCCTCCTTCTGGATTTATCCATCCACTGTTTCCCTAATCAGCAGTGCTTCTCAAAGTGGGGTACTAGTACAGGGAGGACCCCCAGGAGGTCATTGAGGGGGTTCCTACGGGCTACATAAGACAAAAAAGATTGGGAACCACTGCATTCAGCTGGATTAATTCTCTGGACGTTCCCTCTGGACTTTTAGTAGCTGTTCCCAAACAGCTGATTCCTACAGAAGCACCCTCTTGTGACATCACTGTGCTGGACGTTCTGCTGGGACTGACATCACAGGAGGCAGTTCCATTTCAGGAACAGTGGTCAGCTGCTTTACAAAAACCAGCCTAGATGAGCTGTGTGATTTAACCACCCCTCCCCCCCCCTGAAAATCACATTGCTATAACACCCCTCCCACATAAAGTTCCTCAGACAGGGCTTCCCAGTCTTGAGCACCCCTGCAGAATAGAATAGGCCAGAATAGAGACTGCAATGCAAAATGCTATTCTATTTGCAGTGCAACAGATTAAAAAGCCAGAAAATATCCAAACCAAACCTTGAGAAAGTAAATTGAGATCTTTCACTCCTTACTGAACAGAATGTGCAGTGTTCCTGTGCTACCAGTTTTGAACACTAGACGGCACCAATGGACTTGGTTTTAACAAACAGACCAATAAGCCTCAAAGCCTCATCAGTATCATGCATGGCAGTATATGTATATATATATATATATATATATTGTTTAGTCTATTACTAAGTGCTAAAATATATATATTTTTTCAAAATAGGTGGAACATTGCAAATGGGTTTTGATAATTCCACCTGTTTCCAATGCAAATCAATACAGATGAAACATTACATTACATACACACAAAGGCGTGGGGGGTTCATGTTTTTCTGTTGTCTTGTCAGTTTTGTTTTATTCTGTTTTGAAAATATAGAACATGGAGATCTATTTGTAATGTACCTTTGGAGAAAAAAAATGACTACACACAGACTTTGAAATTATAACCTATTTTATTATTACAACACATTAAACAATAAACACAGTCTTTACAATAGTACAAAAAATTCACAGTATATATTATTTACAGTATTTTCATGGATATACAAGGAATTAATCCATTGACTCTAAGGCATTATAAGGATTATTATGCAGCTTTAATATAAACAATCAATCAATCAATCAATCAATAACCATCCAGTAGGTGGGGTAATGCAACACTGAAGTCACTGTCTAGTAGTGCAATTAGTAATTAGTCTGCAATTTTCACCACAATTATATTAATTTCAAAAATGTATTCAACAAAAAAAAACTCATATGTATTCCGGTGAATCACTATAACATTTTTGGTGGATTTTTTTTCTGTCATGATGACATCACAGCAGACATTCGAATATTCGTGGAAAACCCCAGAATATAAAAATAGATAGATAGCATAGAACCAGACAGCACACAAAAAAAACAGAATATGAGGAGAAGAATGAATGGGTTGTGAATTCATTCACAAAAAAATATTTTTAATAATTTTCAGACAAAACAATTTGTCTGTAAATATGCGTGTAAAGCTGTGTTCACACCGAGATATTTATTTTTCTCTCTGTCGCTCGATTCAACCCTTTGGAATCGCTCTGTTGCTGTGTTTAAATCGCTCGTCAACAGGCACAATAATTGACGGACATCTGGGGGCTATAACGTTACGCAATATCATGATGTCTGTCCACTACGAGCCACCGTAGGTGTTTACAAACTAAGCCTATCAGCGTGCTCTATACCGGTAGTACAGACTTCCCTTCATGTCAGCTGTCAGCCTGTCAATCAGCTGTCAATGCGGTTTGTTGCCACACAATAAACCTGGGGTTTGTTCCAAGCCAGTGTGATCCTTGACTCACTCTCACACGGCAGCCAATCAGCGTTGAACAGCGAGCGACTGATGCCAGCGAAATTTCGCTCGAGTTGGGATATTACATCTCGGGCGACGAGCGAATTCTCGCCCTATCGCTCTGTCTCTGTTGCTCGGACAGAGACAGAATCGCTCGTTTGCATTGACTTTGTAATGTAAACTCGATGCCAGCGAAAAACTTGAATAGGTCGGTGTGTGAACGCACCTTAAGTGCAGCATAAATACATACTGTACTCATTCTAGGCAGGACAAACCCACCGCTCTAACCACGCTGTAATGTAATCACTATGGGAGATTTCTGCATTCTGGGCTCATTTCAATCTAGTATTAAACATACTTTTGGGTCATGTTGGAATAAAAACATTGCTTGTATCGATAAATATCCACCATTACTACTATAAAATGAAAAAATAATTTTGAAAAAGCCCGAAATAATACGATAAATGGAGCTCTGTTTAGAGGGGGGATTCCAGCGTCTCAGGCTCCCTAGAGAAAAACGGCACACCAAAAAATCAGCACTCCTCGGCTTTGAGAGTAAATTCCCAACTGGATTTTCTGATTTGACCATTGGTCTGTCACTTAAATTGTAGCCAACCCCTATGACACGTAATGGTGAATGTACATTTTTGATTGGTTTGAGTTATATTGACGAAAATCGCGTAATTTCCCTTCAGTCGCTTGGCTGCTCGATTTAACTTTGAGGTAACATTGACATACCACACACGAAATTGTTCGCAAACTTGTCCTCTAAAACACTGTCGAGTCAATTTTCGTTTTTCGTTTGGGGGTTTTTTGTTATTGGTGTCAGAAAGTGCAGTGCGCCATGTAAAAATCCCCCCTGCTTTTTCTTCATTAAATGAGGAAGCGCGAGACCGGAGCAGAGCAGATAGCTGCAGCTGGGCTGCGCCCCTCCCCCTCCCCCTCCCTCCTCTCTCTCTGCACAAACAAGTCAGTGGTGGAGTGCTTCTCAATGTGGGGTCAGGGGAGAGGATTCAAGATTCTCTGTTGTCTCTCTCAACCTAATATATATGGAATTCTGAACAAAATCATATCTAGGCTACATTAAAAAAAATCTGATTTGCATCTGAGAAACCAAATTTCATCATATTGGGGGTCCATGGCCCCAATGTGAACTAAATTAGGAGTCCTTAATATGAAAAAGGTTAAGAATGATTTACAGAAACACAATGCCATGGGTATTCCCTTTCCCTTCCTTTTTTTTATGATGAGGCAGGATTTGGTTTATCAATAATAGCCTACATATAATTTCACCTTTTTTTTCTCGACGCCCCTCCCACACACACACCCCCTCCCCAGTGGCGTGCCTGACCAAGTTGGTGCCCTAGGCAAGATTTGTGCTGGTGCCCCCCCTCCCCCAAAGAAAATATAATAAAAATTATATTGCAGCGAATTCCACCACTGCAGTGCAGGCTCAGAATCGCCCTTCCCCAGTGGCGCTGGAAGTACTTTTAGGAAGGGGTGCTGTAAGGAAGGGACTCTCCGAAGAAAATTTGATGTTTTTTGGACTTTAATCCATATTTAGAAGAATATTTAATTTCAAATTAACATTAGGATTATACTGTTGTGATGTCATTATTCAGTATCTGCTCCTTTTCTCACTCACTTTCATATAAGCACCTGCTCTCCCTTTAGTCGTTTTACACTACAACAGACAGCAACACAGGCATAAACACTGAACTTATTATTATTATTATGGAAAACCAGATTATGATGAAAATCAAACACTTTTGAAGAGAGAGCATATTAAATAAGATCAGAGCTGGGAAGCACAAACTGTTTTTTAATGCATTTTGTTGGTGGTATAAACACAAGACAGCCAAATCCAACAATTTCGAAAATCCCATTTCTTGTGTACTATGGTGAAGGCATGGTCCGCCCGACTCTGCCTCTGATTGGCTTACCCTGATCATGTCAAATCTGAGATATTCAGCCTTTTGTGAAAGGAAGCATTTCAAGCACATCATTGACTCTGAAGCTAATATTTTCTGATATAATGACACCTCAAAAATAATTTCCTTCAATAAAAGAGTGAAAACAAAGGAATTTTGTTTGGCCAAATAATATTTTTTAGCTGCAACCAGCAGCGCTGGCCCCTGCGTGCGCAGACCCTACACCTTCTTGCTGGTCTTGATTTACTGCTGGTGTGCATCAGATAGCCTATTCTAGCTTGTTTGCTCTCTGTGCATCGAGCCTGCTGCTGCCTGGGTGTGTGTGTACTGTCAATGGTTGTATGCTGTAGTGCCCTGCGTGCCCCACCCCCCTCCTCCTCCTCCTCCGTGGAGGAGTGTCTCTGCTGCGGTTTGCTCTGAGTTTGATCTGCACTGAAAAGCGCGCTGCATCCCCCCGCTTTTTTACAGCGTGTCGCCAGCTCCCAGCTGAGAATAATGTAACTTTTCAGAAAGACGCTGGTGTCGCCGTGTCGGCAACTAAATCATATGGATGGGCTATCGCAGCGGACACGGATGGGGCTCAATTGTGGCAGCAGATGACTGCTGTTCACAGGCACAGCTAACAGTATGCTTCATGCATATCGATGCGATTTCCGTTTCCTCATGACTTCTTCTCTCTTTTCTCCTGGCCTTTCTGTAATCTGGAGAGCACTGTCGCCACCTAAGGGTTCTGTAAAATAGGTTAGACACATTCAATAGCTCCCATATTGTAAGAGGCGATGTAAGAGGCTTAGATCGACATCCCCCCGTCAAAAAACGCAATTGACGAACATGTTCGTCCTTGGCACTCTACGTTACTAAACGAAATGACGAACATGTTCGTCCATGGCACTCAATGAGTTAAACTAATTAAACCCTACTCCTAGCAGCAGCTATAATTCAAGTTAAGTCTGCCTTTTTATTTCACTTGATATCAGGCCGCTATGCGGCCTTCAAATCTAGTTTGGTGGGGCTCTGGCGTCGTATTGTGTTGTGTGTGTAAGGTCTGTGTATTGATATGCATGTGTCCTGCACTCCGTTGGGATCCCAGCAGTGCACTCCACCAGTTTGAAGTTGATTGGATAAACAGTTCTCGAGATAAACCACTTTTTGTGTTCCCAGTAGGTGGCGCTATGCCAAATTGCATGGAATTTGGCACTGCACTGTGTTGGGTTCCCAGCAGCCTCCTCCCCAAGTTTGAAGTCGATTGGACGAATGGTCCATGAGATAAACCACTTTTTGCATTGCCAGTAGGTGGCGCTATACCGAATTGCACCAAATACGCCACTGAATTCCATCACGTCTCCTAAGCGTACTCCCCCAGTTTGATGTCGATGAGATGAATTGTTCAAGATAAACCACTTTTTGTTTGCCAGTAGGTGGTGCTATGCTGAATTGTACGGAATTCGGCACTGCACTCCATCAGGTCCCCCTAAGCGCATTCCCCAAGTTTGAAGTCAATCGGACAAACGGTTCTCAAGATAAACCGCTTTTTGTGCTTGCCAGTAGGTGGTGCTGTGCCGAATAGCACATCATTCGGGCACTGAACTCCATCAGGTCACCCTAAGCGCACTCCCCAAGTTTGAACTCAATCCAACAAATGGTTCGCGAGATGAACCACTTTTTGTGTTTGCCAGTAGGTGGCGCTGTGTCGAATTGCACAAAATGTGTCACTGCACTCCATCCGGTCCCCCTAAACACACTCCCCAAGTTTGAAGTCGATCGGACAAGTGGTTCTCAAGATAAACTGCTTTTTGTGTTTGCCAATAGGTGGCGCTATGCTGAGTCTGTGTGTGTTTGGGGGTGGGCTGGCGTGGTATCAGACTTACTTTCGTGATGCAAATTGTGACTGACACTGCCCGCGGCCCGCCAACCAATCCGACCTGGTGTGTGGACATGATGTGGTTTGCAGGACTTTCCAGGTGGTTTCCAGGACTTTCCATGTAGTTCCAGGATATTCCAGCACTTTCCAGGTGGTTCAAGGACTGTGCAACCTGCCCATGACCCTCCCCAGACAATAACCCACTGCCATGCACATTTTCAGCCCAATCCGACCTGGGGTGTGGGCATGAGGTCGTTTCAAGGTGGTTTCCAGGACTTTCCAGGTGGTTCAAGTACTGTGCAACCTGCCCATGACCTTGCCCAGATAATAACCCACAGCCATGCAAATTTCCAGCCCAATCCGACCTGGGGTGTGGGCATGAGGTGGTTTCCAGGACTTTCCAGGTGGTTTCCAGGACTTTCCAGGATTTTCCAGGTGGTTCAAGTACTGTGCAACCTGCCCATGACCTTGCCCAGATAATAACCCACAGCCATGCAAATTTTCAGCCCAATCCGACCTGGGGTGTGGGCATGAGGTGGTTTCCAGGACTTTCCAGGTGGTTTCCAGGACTTTCCAGGATTTTCCAGGTGGTTCAAGTACTGTGCAACCTGCCCATGACCTTGCCCAGATAATAACCCACAGCCATGCAAATTTCCAGCCCAATCCGACCTGGGGTGTGGGCATGAGGTGGTTTCCAGGACTTTCCAGGTGGTTTCCAGGACTTTCCAGGATTTTCCAGGTGGTTCAAGTACTGTGCAACCTGCCCATGACCTTGCCCAGATAATAACCCACAGCCATGCAAATTTTCAGCCCAATCCGACCTGGGGTGTGGGCATGAGGTGGTTTCCAGGACTTTCCAGGTGGTTTCCAGGACTTTCCAGGATTTTCCAGGTGGTTCAAGTACTGTGCAACCTGCCCATGACCTTGCCCAGATAATAACCCACAGCCATGCAAATTTCCAGCCCAATCCGACCTGGGGTGTGGGCATGAGGTGGTTTCCAGGACTTTCCAGGTGGTTTCCAGGACTTTCCAGGATTTTCCAGGTAGTTCAAGTACTGTGCAACCTGCCCATGACCTTGCCCAGATAATAACCCACAGCCATGCAAATTTTCAGCCCAATCCGACCTGGGGTGTGGGCATGAGGTGGTTTCCAGGACTTTCCAGGTGGTTTCCAGGACTTTCCAGGATTTTCCAGGTGGTTCAAGTACTGAACAACCTGACCATAACCTTGCCCATATAATAACCAACAGCCATGCAAATTTTCAGCCCAATCGGAGCTGGGGTGTGGGCGTGAGGGGTTTTCCAAGACCTTCCAGGCATGAATTACATTTGACGTGAGGCCCACTTTTTCAGGCGTTTGGCAATGTAATGAGTGATGAATCCTAATTTCCCCTTAAAATTTGATTTAAAACAAAAAAATGCACGATTTTGGCCAGGACACTTTTGATTTGTTGTTTATTGGCCATATACTAGTAAATATAACAAGATAGGTGCATCATAAACTGTTACAAATATGTTTTTCAGAAAAACACACAAACGGGTTTGTCCTCCCTACTCATTCAAATAGTGGATGCTCGCACAAAGAAAAGTGGACAGAGCTTTGGAGCAATAGTTATGGGCTAACTACCTCTAGCCAGCTCTCTGCTGTTCATCATGTTCATCATATCATCTCACAGTCAGTCAGTCCATCAGTCAAATCTCCATCCGTATGGTGGTGGCTGCCTTTTTGCTCTCTTGTGGCTGCTGCACAGAAAAGAAACAAAGACGTGGTGACACAGTGAAGTGGAACTGTGGTTTATGACTCTGAGATTGGGCTCCTGCAGCCAGAAACATTTGTTTGGTGTGTGTGGTGTATATTATTGTCCAGGGGGGCACTGTATTCTCTCACTGACGTGATTCTCAGGTGATCCGCCCTCTGCCCCGGGAAGCGAGTGATCAGCCTGCCCTTATAAGGAGGACGCCGACCATCCACGGGGAAGACAGAACCCAGGAAGAAAGGGACGACGGGGAGAGCAGACTGGAGGAGCTGGCCGCATCGGGACGAAACCCACACACAACGCTCGCTAAGCCCGCCACAAAGGGACGGTCTGACCTATTCTCAGGGAGTGTGTGGCGTGTCTTGGACGCAACTGTGTTATTGAGTGCTCCTGCTCTGTGTCTCTTAGTGAACGTGAGGAGCCGGCCGGACCAGATCGACGCCGATCTACTGCTGCGCTGAGACTGCTGTGCTGCTCTACAAGACGACCGACACCCATACACAACGCTTGCTAATCCCGCAACAAAGGGACGGTCTGACCTATTCCTCAGTGAGTGTGTGGCGTGTCATAGGCACAACCCGTTGCTGAGTGTGCCTGCTCTGTGTTTTTAAGTGACTCCGATCTACGCTGGTGTGGCCGACGGTCCCCGCCAGATTGCCGGATCCCTACCTGCTTGCCGTCCTCTGTCTGCCTGCTGCCTGCTTGTTGGCCGCCCTCCGCCCGCCTGTTACCTGTGGCCGTGTGGACGTTCTCCGCCGCCATCGCGCCCGGGCCTGTTCCATCTGCCCGCCGTTGCTCCAGCCTACTGAGCTGGGGTCCATTGTCGGGGCGATATCCAGCCTGCCTACTATGCTCTGATAAGTACTCTTACCGTTCATATTATCCCAACTCACCGAAGGAACAGAGTGAACGTCGTGAGTTGGGACGGACATTTTAAACCTTTCTCTTTTCGTTGTTCGTTTATTTTCTCCTTCTGCTCAACGCTGCTAATGTAGCTCGTGTTCATTGTCGGTCACGTGACACTGTAACTCAATATCTATGGGATTGCCCGTCCTAAGATCGCCCCTCTGTTAATGCTGTGTCCAGTTTGCTGTGCTGTTTGAAGTGGTCTTTTGCAGTTGCCTGCCATAATATAACAGGGTGAAATAATATTCTTATGCAGTGTGTCTGCCGTAATATATTGGTGTGCAGTGGTATCCAGATGAAATGTCTGACTTTGCAGTGGAGTGTGAAATGTTAATTCCTGTTGCTGGGAATCTGTGTGCTGTGCTGTGTGAGATCTGTTCATGACACACGTCCTCGGAGGGCCTAAATCGACCAGGAAAGCTAACATAGATATTTGAAATTGCAAGTGCCGATGTGATCTGATAATTGACTACGATAGATTTATTTTTGTATTTTATCTGTTGAATAAAACATTGTATATTTTTGTACCGTAACTCTATTGGTTGTTGTGATTATTTGAAGTCCAGGAGATTTTATTGTTGCAACAGGCGACACTTTTTGGCGTTAGTCGGCAGGACTGGACTTTCAAAAAATCACAACAATGTCGATAGACGGGCAATCCCAGAGTGGGCCTAGCCAACTCGGTGAAGCAGAAACTAGTGAAACAAATAATAGTGGCGGACAAACGATGAATGCAGTGATGATGCCTTGGTTCATGAGTGCATCATGGGTACCAAAATTCACAGGAGAAGGGGTAGGAGTTGAATTTAGCACATGGCGGGCCAAAGTAGATTCATATCTGAGGGCACAAGGCCTCAGCTCCCAACAGTCAGTGGATTTCGTGCTGGATGCAGTAGAGGGGCGAGCTCATAGACAAATGATGTTGCTGTCCCCTACTAGAAGGCAATCACAAGTGACTATTCTGGAAGAACTGACGAGACTTTATGGAGACCGAAAAACCCCAGCGGGTTTGAGGTCTGAATTCTTTGACTGCAAACAAGAGATGGGGGAGGGGGTAGACACGTTCATTCTCCGTCTGTCTGAGTTATTTTCCAGGTGGCAGAGGAACGACCCAGGCAACGCAGGACCGAAGGATGAGGTCTTAAAGGCACAGTTCACCAAAGGCCTACGGGATGGGATACTTAAACTAGAACTGGAACGATACCTACGCCGGTCCTCAGATGCCGCCTTTGACAGTCTGTGCACGGAGGCTAAGGCCCTGGAGAGGGAGGTAAACCGTAAGGAAGCATGGGCCTGCCGCTCCTACATGGCGCCACCAGCTAGCCAGGTCCCCCAGGAGGCGATGGCACCCCCTGACTGGCAACAGCTTAAAGAGACGCTAAGGGCCGAGCTAAAACAGGAGGTGAAGGACCAAGTGACACTACTAGGAAAAACAATTGTGCAAGAGATCTGTGCCCAACTGCCAGCCATGCTGCCAGCCCCAGCCCCCACTCCGCAGGCAAGTCTATTATTCCAGCCTAGACAATCAGCCACTAGGGGTGCGCAGCCCTTCCAGTGGGACGAGCAGGGCCGCCCCATCTGTCGGGACTGTGGTGAAGCGGGGCACATACAACGCTACTGCCCTCGACGGCGACCCAACGCCGCGGGTTTTCCAGCTCGCCGGTCGCTGCAGGGCGAGTGACCGGTAGTAGGGAGACTCCAGGTGTCCCAGATAAGCCCTCTTTTGTTGGCCAGTGTCCGGAAGTGGAGATGATGGTGAGTGGAGTCAAGATTCCATTCGTTTTAGACACTGGCTCCCAAGTAACCTTGTTGAGTTATTCCCTTTTCCAGCGCTGTTTTGGCGAGAAACAGATGAGGGACCCCGCTGAGGTGCCCTGGCTCACCCTCAAGGCAGCAAACGGCCTCCAAATTCCCTACATAGGCTATGCAGTTTTGGATTTTGCGACGGGAGGCCTTGAGGTAATTAAGAAGGGAATATTGATTGTAAAAGACGATTGCATGAGCACCAGACATGGTCTGCTTGGAATGAACGTGATCTCCGAAGTTTGGCAGTGTGTCTCCCACAGTGATCATCCAGGTGTAGCAGCATTCACCTCTACGTGGCCTAAGGCGGTCCAGAAGGCGTGGGCCAAGGCGTTCGCCGTCTGCAGGGGGGCCCAGGCAGAGGGGTCCCCGGACCCAGCCCCCGGCACCGCAAAACTGCCCCGTAGAGTCTCCATCACTGTACCTGCTGCTACAGAGATGATCATCTGGGCCCACGTCTCTCCATCCGTGGCTTCTACGGCGGGCCCTGTACTTGTGGAGAACCTTTCCACGGATTCCCATAGGGAGGGGTGTGATTGGCGGGTGGCGCGGACACTGAGCCTAGTCCAAGGGGGTAAGGTCCCCTTACGTATCTGTAACCCCAACCCCTTCCCTGTGTACCTCCCCTCCAGGCGGGCGCTCGCCATGGTGACCCCGATCGACCCCGGGGATGTTGACAGAAAAACAGAATTGACTCTGGACCACACTGCTCCCGATGTGGTGGAGGTGAATGTGCGGTCAGTGCAGACGGAGGCGCACGCTGATCTGCCGCCTTGGGAGCCCAAGTGTGAGGGACTTACAATGGAGCAATCCAATGGTTTCTCTGCTATGTTGTCAAGGTGGCAAAATGTTTTCGCGGCTGATGAAGAGGATTTTGGCTGTACAGGGCTCGTGCAGCATCGGATCCACACTGGAGCTGCACCACCCAGCAGAGAGAGGTACCGGCCGGTGCCTCCCACTTTATACTCAGAACTGCGTAGCCTACTACAAGGTATGTTGGCAAATGGAGTGGTGCAGGAGAGTTCCAGCCCTTGGGCGGCTCCAGTGGTTCTGGTCAAGAAGAAAGATGGAACATGGAGATTTTGTGTCGATTATCGCAGATTGAATGCTGTAACTCATAAAGACTCTTTTCCTTTACCCAGGATAGAAGAGTCCTTGACAGGGCTGCAACGGGCGGAGTGGTATTCTACCTTGGATTTGGCCTGCGGCTACTGGCAGGTCGAGGTGGCCCCCGCTGACCGGGAGAAGACGGCGTTTACCACACCGGTGGGCCTGTATGAGTTTACAAGGATGCCCTTTGGATTATGTAATGCTCCAGCGACTTTCCAAAGACTGATGCAGCGCTGCCTGGGCGATAAGGTACACGATCATTTATTGATCTACCTGGATGATGTGATTATCTATTCCTCAGACTTCGAGACTCACCTTCATCACTTGGAACAAGTCTTTCAGCGCCTTCACAGTCATGGTCTCAAACTGCAGCCGAAGAAGTGCCAGTTCTTTAAGCGGCAAGTGATATATCTTGGACATGTCGTTAGTGGGGAGGGCATTGCTACTGACCCCAGTAAAACCTCTGCCGTCCAGAATTGGCCCATCCCCCGCACCGTAAGGGAAGTTAAGTCTTTTTTGGGTTTTGCCGGTTATTATCGGAGGTTTATAAAAGGCTTTTCAAAAATTGCTATTCCATTAAATCATCTTACGCATGGTACCAGCGGTAACAGTACGGCCCCAGTCACCTGGCTCCCCGAATGTGACACTGCATTTGAGCAATTGAAACACGCACTCCTTAACGCCCCGATCCTGGCCTATGCCGACTTCACCCAGCCATTCAGACTGTATGTGGATGCCAGTCTGGAGGGTCTGGGTGCTGTGCTGTCTCAAGAGCAACATGGCCAGGAGCGTGTCATCGCTTATGGTAGCCGCAGTCTTATCCCGACCGAGCGAAACGATCAAAACTATAGCTCGTTTAAATTAGAATTTCTGGGGCTCAAATGGGCAGTGACTGAGAAATTTAAGGACTATCTCTGGGGGGCTACTTTCACGGTGTACACTGATAATAATCCCCTCGTTCATTTGGACACTGCTAAATTGGGGGCTGTTGAGCAACGCTGGGCAGCCCAGCTTGCCAATTATACTTTTGACATTAAATATCGCCCTGGTACCAGTAACCGCAATGCTGATTTATTGTCCAGGAACCCAGAAGTAGTGGCTGCTAAAGTCCAGCAGACTACCGGAGAGCAGTGCAACGACCCCGGGGCTCCAGAGGGGGACTCACTTGGCCAGTTGGACAATGAGGGCCGAGCATGGCAGCGCCAAGACCCAGATCTCAGTCTACTGAGCTCTTGGGTCCAGACAGGTGAGCGGCCAACTCTCGACGTCAAGTCCTCCGTCTCTCGTCAGCTGCGGCAGCTGTTAAATGAATGGGATCATCTGCGGCTGGTGGGCGGGGTTTTGGTCAGACAGCTGAAGGAGCCGGATACGGGGATACTGGGCGAGCAACTTGTCCTCCCACAGTCTCATTCACAGGAAGTCTGGAGAGCCTATCACCAAGCCCTGGGCCATGCTGGGGCAGAGAAGGTTTTGTCTGTTCTGCGACGAAGATTTTTCTGGCTAGGTATGACAAAAGACATAAAAATATGGACATCTGCATGCTCTACCTGCGTGGTGAGTAAAGCTGGGCCCAAGTTTCGAGCCCCACTACACTCAATTAAGTGTAGCTACCCGTTTGAAGTAGTGGGATTAGATTATCTCTCCCTGGGCCGGCCCGCTGATTCATTCCCTTACATTCTGGTGATAACTGATCTGTTTTCTCGCTATGCTTTGGCAGTGCCGACCCGTGACCAGACCGCCGTGACTACTGTGAAGGCCCTGACGACAGCCCTGATTCAGCCGTTTGGGTGTCCTGAACGCATCCTGACAGATCAGGGTGCCGCGTTTGAGTCCTCCCTCATGCGACAACTATGCGAGACGTATGGCTGTAAGAAGACCCGGACTACCCCCTACCACCCTCAAGGTAATGGGTCTTGTGAACGCTTTAATCAGACCCTTCTGGGGTTGCTGGGTTCCCTGGAGGTGAGCAGTCAGAGCCAATGGCACGTCAAGCTTCCTGCCTTGCTGCAGGCGTATAATAACTCTGTTCATTCTAGTACAGGCATGACCCCCCATTTCGTGGTTTTCGGACGACATGCTCGTTTGCCAGTGGACCTGCTGCATGATGTCAGCCCGCCACAGCCGAGGGAGGCCTTGGAGGGATGGGCCTACCAGCACCACCGTATGCTGTTGGATGCTTACACTCGAGTCCAGGCTAACGTAGAGCGTCGTCAGACGTGGGACCAGCAGAGGTACAACCGGTCAGCCAAGGACTTGCCCCTCCTGCCTGGAGAGCGAGTCTTACTGAGGAATTTTCGGAGACGGGCCCAAGGTAAACTGGCTCCGAGGTGGGTGCCCTCTCCCTTTGTGGTGGTGTCCCAACCAAGGCCGGAGCAGCCGGTCTATGTTATTCGCCCAGAGGGTAAAGAGGGGCCCACTCGTACACTACATCGTAATAACATCCGTCCCTGTGATTTGATGGCTGAACCTACGGTTCCGGAGGAACAGATAGAGCACCCCGAGCCAGTCGCACCCGCCCCGTCTTTTCCTATACCGGGCATCCACATTACGTTTCCGCAGCAGACTTCTACGGCTGGTCTCAAACTGCCTCCCAGCCTGCCTACAGCTCCATTTGGCCTCCCTGCTTTTAACACCCCTGCCCCTTTTGACTTTGCTGCCCGTGGCCCAGCCACTGTCGAGGTGCCTATTGACATTGCCCTTGCGCCCATTAGTCCCCCTTCTCCTGTAGTTCCGCCCAATAGTCCTGTTGGTTTGCACCTTCCTGAGCTCTCCTCTGAAATGCGCACCGAGTTGGTTTGCCCAGGTAGAATGCCTGATGCGGGGGTGCTGGAGTGGGACATGGGGGGTGATCAGAGGGAAGGGGCCAACCATCCATCACCAGAGTCTCAACCCCGTCGATCCCAGCGTGATAACATTGGGATACCACCGAGTCGCTATCGGTAGATTGGTGTCCGGGACGACCACCCACAAACCTGGGGGAAAATGTCGCGAGTGGAACTGTGGTTTATGACTCTGAGATTGGGCTCCTGCAGCCAGAAACATTTGTTTGGTGTGTGTGGTGTATATTATTGTCCAGGGGGGCACTGTATTCTCTCACTGACGTGATTCTCAGGTGATCCGCCCTCTGCCCCGGGAAGCGAGTGATCAGCCTGCCCTTATAAGGAGGACGCCGACCATCCACGGGGAAGACAGAACCCAGGAAGAAAGGGACGACGGGGAGAGCAGACTGGAGGAGCTGGCCGCATCGGGACGAAACCCACACACAACGCTCGCTAAGCCCGCCACAAAGGGACGGTCTGACCTATTCTCAGGGAGTGTGTGGCGTGTCTTGGACGCAACTGTGTTATTGAGTGCTCCTGCTCTGTGTCTCTTAGTGAACGTGAGGAGCCGGCCGGACCAGATCGACGCCGATCTACTGCTGCGCTGAGACTGCTGTGCTGCTCTACAAGACGACCGACACCCATACACAACGCTTGCTAATCCCGCAACAAAGGGACGGTCTGACCTATTCCTCAGTGAGTGTGTGGCGTGTCATAGGCACAACCCGTTGCTGAGTGTGCCTGCTCTGTGTTTTTAAGTGACTCCGATCTACGCTGGTGTGGCCGACGGTCCCCGCCAGATTGCCGGATCCCTACCTGCTTGCCGTCCTCTGTCTGCCTGCTGCCTGCTTGTTGGCCGCCCTCCGCCCGCCTGTTACCTGTGGCCGTGTGGACGTTCTCCGCCGCCATCGCGCCCGGGCCTGTTCCATCTGCCCGCCGTTGCTCCAGCCTACTGAGCTGGGGTCCATTGTCGGGGCGATATCCAGCCTGCCTACTATGCTCTGATAAGTACTCTTACCGTTCATATTATCCCAACTCACCGAAGGAACAGAGTGAACGTCGTGAGTTGGGACGGACATTTTAAACCTTTCTCTTTTCGTTGTTCGTTTATTTTCTCCTTCTGCTCAACGCTGCTAATGTAGCTCGTGTTCATTGTCGGTCACGTGACACTGTAACTCAATATCTATGGGATTGCCCGTCCTAAGATCGCCCCTCTGTTAATGCTGTGTCCAGTTTGCTGTGCTGTTTGAAGTGGTCTTTTGCAGTTGCCTGCCATAATATAACAGGGTGAAATAATATTCTTATGCAGTGTGTCTGCCGTAATATATTGGTGTGCAGTGGTATCCAGATGAAATGTCTGACTTTGCAGTGGAGTGTGAAATGTTAATTCCTGTTGCTGGGAATCTGTGTGCTGTGCTGTGTGAGATCTGTTCATGACACACGTCCTCGGAGGGCCTAAATCGACCAGGAAAGCTAACATAGATATTTGAAATTGCAAGTGCCGATGTGATCTGATAATTGACTACGATAGATTTATTTTTGTATTTTATCTGTTGAATAAAACATTGTATATTTTTGTACCGTAACTCTATTGGTTGTTGTGATTATTTGAAGTCCAGGAGATTTTATTGTTGCAACAGGCGACAGTGACACAGTGAACTACTTATCAAGCTGAGCAGCAGCTAAATACATTTTAATTGGCTGTGGAAAGCTACCTTGTGCATTTTTTTTTTTTTTTTTTTTTTATCCTTTATTTAACCAGGAAGGTCCCATTGAGATACAATATCTCTTCTGCCAGGGAGTCCTGGTCAAGATGGACAGCAAAAATAAAAGGTTTCATGTAAAAAAAAAAATACAAACAGGGACAAATAACATCACAGAATACACACAGAAACACAACAAGCAAACACAAACTACAAGGATTAAAGGCTAAAAAGAAGGGCTAAAAAGAAACTTGACAATGGCACATTTCTCATGCAATGACATTGTTCTGTAAAAACAGATTTTAGAGTATTTTTAAACATGTCAAGAGGGGGTAAAGATGTCATGTTGTAACTCGTTCCAGGCATGTGGTGCATGAAAGGAGAAGGAAGATTTACCTCTGCTCTGTTCGGCTTTTGGGGGCCAAGAGAAAATTAAAACTATTTCGAGGGCAACTTAAAGTGGTGGCCACACTGCCTTTAGTATTTACAGGGAGACTTGAAACAGTGTCTAAGCCTGCATTGATAAAATGCCTATTAAAGGCATCTGCTATATTCTGTTTGCCCTTAATTTCACTGTGGTTTACCTTTAAAAGCTCAGGAAGAGTGGGAGGTGACACAGACCCTGATGAGGATTGAACCAATTTCCAAAATTTCCCTCTTGTCTCAGGGTCTCTATGTCAGTGAATTCTACAGCATGTCCTCCTCCTCTGGTTTTAAACACCAGACCCTGTGAAGACAAAGACAAGGGAAAAGACAAAAGGATGCATTAGGTGCATTGTGTCCACCACAGACCCTTCCAACAGGCTTCCAGTGTCAAAGAATGGACATGTTGCACCACATTGACCTGCTATGGGCTGAGAATGTGCTGCTTGGTGCAGTTTAAAACATTTCAATTTGTGTCTAAAACCTTCCCCCTTTTCAGCTTATTTACCTTGATGAGTTGGGTCTGGATCTCACCATCGGAGGAGGCAACCTCCTGATGTGTGATCATGTACTTCTGACACTTGGACAGGGACTTCTCGCTGATGGCGGCAGACACCGTGATGGAATTCTGGAGAACGGGCTGCAAAACTCTATCCAGGTCCAGGGTGGTGGAGGGCTTGTGGTCCATCCATTTCTCATTGTGACCAACAGAGCGGGACCAGCGGGACCACCAGTGCTCCTTGGTGCGGCTGCCTTCTGGTGCTCTCCTTCACAGAAACAAAGACATGGTGACACAGTGAACATTCTAAACATCATGATCTCCATCCAACCATCCATCGTCAGGACTGTCTGTCTGTCTGTCCTTCACATAGTTCTCTCCACAACCTGATTCTGATTGACTTCAAACTGAGGGGGTGGACTGAGTGCAGAGCGCTGCTTTTGTGCAATTTGGACGCGCAACACATTCAATCCTTTATATTTATTTATATAAAAGTGAGCAAGTGGGCAATATCTGTCTGTCTGTTTCAATTTCTGTCCCACTGATGATGTCACAATGCCTATGACATCATCAGTGAGCGTATCTCGAGAACCGTTTGTCGGATTGACCGCAAACTTGGCGAGTGCGCTTAGGGGGACCCGATGGAGTGCAGTATGTGTATGTGTGTGTGTGTGTGTGTGTGTGTGTGTGTGTGTGTGTGGGAGGTGGTGAATGGGGGAACAGGCACTGTACTAGTATATTACTATTAATTATAATAATGTCAGCAGTGTCTGTCTGTCGTTCACATTTGTGTGGAAAGCTACCTTGGGCCTGTGGTGGGCTCCTGCATCAGGCTCTCTATTTCTGTGAACTGGACCGCTCGCCCTCCTCCTCTGGTTTTCACGACCACACCCTGTACAGAAAAAGAATAGGGGAAACAAACAGGAGGCATTAGGTGCATTGTGTCCACCGCAGACCCTTCCAACAGGCTTGTTGCACCACATTGACCTGCCATGGGCCGAGCATGTGCTGCTTGGTGCAGTTTAAAACATTTCAATGTGTGTCCAGAATACAGTATCTTCACCATTTCAGCTGATTTACCTTGATGAGTTGGGTGTGGATCTCACCACTGGAGGCCATCGGCTGATGCGTGAGCACATATTTATTACACCTGGACAGGGCCTTCAAACTGGGGGCAGCAGACACTTTGGTTGTAGATTTGGGGCAGACGGGCTGCAAAATTGACCCCAGGTCCAGGCTGGTGGAGGGGTTGTGTTGCATCCATTTTTTACGACCAGCAGAGGGGGCCCGGCGATGCTGGTGCCAGTATGCTGGCAGTGGACTCCTCTACTCGGAACAAGAGTGGAGGAGAAATGAGTGTCATTTTTACTGCATGGAGAGTGGTCTCAACAACATTTAGCCTTTATGTCCAATGATTCCATTAAAGCTTACAAATGACACTGTGCTTGCTCCCTCAAAAAACAAGCGCAAGTTAAATCTATGATATATTAAAGTCAAAGAGAGCAGGATGTTAATAGGTTAGTAAACACTATATTATTATAAACATTTTCACATTTAAGCTGGGGGAAAACATGAGCAAAGAGTGAAAAACACAACACCATCATCAGCTCCTGACAGCTAAGGAAGTGCACTGACCGTGTTGGTTCTCTTGAAGGTAGGAGGGGGGGACCGGACTTCATCCTCAGCACAGCCTCTCCTGACCTGTCTGTCCACAGGCCCTGAAGGGATGGGGAACTTCCTGGTTGTTGTAGGGGAATTGTTAGCCTGGCTGCTGTCTGGGGCTGCCCACTGCTTCCCTGCACTGATGCAGGAGGCTGCAGATGCAGTGCTAGGGGTGGGGGAAGGGGGCCTTGGCCACGCCCTGCCCTCCAGAACGCCATTGGCTCTGGCTGCTAGTGACCGAGTGACCTTTGACCTGACATGGAGGTCATCATTAAAGCACTGTGGAGCAGACACAGAGTGGAAAGACTGTCACTGCATAGTTACATACACTCAGTACACAGACATCAAAGTAGTCCAGAGCATATACAGTACATGGCTGTTTTACACTATGTGTTTTATGTGTGTATGGACATGTATGCGTTTGGCCTATGAAATGAATGCTATTTTTATGTTAGAGACTCACCTGATTGTATTGTGACCCAATTTCGACGGGGGTACCATCCATGTTGGCGACGCAGGGCAGCGGGCAGCACTCGCTGCACTCTGGGTGAGTGACCACTTTGCAGCCACGGCACACCAGAGTGGTCTTCCCACACCTGATCCTCTCCCCACAGGGCTCACACTCACAGTACTCGCACTTATTGACCTTAGGGAGAAACAAGACAAGACTTAGTCAAGATAGTGGGCCGACAGCGGGAAAACATAGTGTTCAGTGAAACCTGGGGAACACACTGAGTTTTGAAAATAAGCTCTTTGATCAACATAATACTGCAAGACGCGTGGCCTAGTAGCAGCTTCAGCTGCGTTTAAAGTACCATTAAGTACGGTGATAATACAATGTGTGTGTACTTCTTCAGTTCACTCCAGTGCATGTAAATGCTTTAACGCACTGTATAGTGGATGGTAAACATTTGCTTTGCATCACCACAAAAGCACTACAGTAGAACGCTAAATACAGAAAACAGCCAAATACAGAAAACACAGAGGTGAAACTGCTTCTAATCTTTCTGTCATACAAGTGTCTATCTGATCGATCAGATAGACACTTGTATGAAGATTAGAAGTAGGTTGAATATAACCAGAATGATCCTTGAATCAGAAAAGAAAAGGTGCTTTTCGACTATGATTAAATGACTCTTCCACATAGGTGGCATTCTTACAGTTTTGGAGACAAACTGATGAGGCCGGAGCCTGCCGTTGTTCTGCAGAGTTCTGCTCTCATGATCGCTCTCTGATTCTGAGTCCCACTCCATGGCAGCTGCACAGGGGAGATAGAAAATACATATAAGCTCGGGTATCCAACATACCAATACCATCTTTTCATCACGGGAAATTCTATGAGTTCTTGGTTCCGTAGTTATTAAGGAGACCATTTACACACAGCGTCAGGAACATTTTTAAGGGTAAATATAATAGATCGCATAATAGAAATCCAACCAGTTTCTCTCCTGATAAGGAGCAGAGCAAGTAGCATCAGCCTCAACAGATCATGACCACCGTTTCAAATTTGTAATTGCATTTCTTTCATAGTAACGTTAAATCGCTGCATGGGTGAGTGACACTGCAGCAGCCAATATAGCCTACTACTGTACTACTAGAGATGATGACTTTTAAAAGTGAAGAAAAAACAATGTTAATATCTGCTTTACTACTTAAATAATGTCATATTATATGCATAAAGTGATATATAGCCCCATAATTAATGTGTCATATTATTATGCTCTGCTGCATAATGGGTGATATTCATTCATCTTTCCCAAGTATTTGCCAAGCCTGCCGGCTTCGGTGCGAGCAGCTAAACTGGCCCGGGCCGCTTCCTCTTCTGACTGTCACAAACCAGCGTGCATAGACGACCGCCACCTAGTGTGTGTGTTAGTATCATGACTTCAGAAACAACAACTAGCTACTAATACTGCTACTACTAGACTACTACTACTACTACGTCATTTCAAAGGGTAGCTATTTAGGAAGCTACCAACTACTTCACCATGGAAGTAGCTGAAACTACAGCAAAGCTGCCCTAAAATAATACAATAGCCTACAAAAAAGCACAATGCCAGCAAAAATATGCCTCTCAATTGACATTCATACATTCATTTTTGTTGTTGTAATCAAACCTGGGTTCTTCTGGGTTTTGTCTTATCATTATCAGACAAATAAACATTAAAGACTTTACTAGCATTGGTTATGGTTAGGGTGAAGAATCTCAGGGCAAGCCAATCAGAGGCAGCTGAGGCTCTGTGTCTTGCGCTAGGATTGGTTAAGGTTAGGGTGAAGAATCTCAGGGCAAGCCAATCTGAGGCAGCTGAGGCTGTGTGTCTTGCGCTAGGATTGGTTGAGGTTAGGGTAAGAATATCATGGCAAGCCAATCAGTGGCAGCATAGGCTGTGTCTTGTCAAGAAGTACAGTAACGTTAGTGGGATCCTGGCTGACTCCACGTTCTGTGATGTCTTCAAAGCGATCAGGATGAAAGAAAAAAGTGTAACTTGACTCACTACGCAAACATGAATGTAGTTGAACTACCAGCAAGCTGCTGCAAAATGTAGTTAAACTCACCGAGCTATAGCCTACTACGTAGTTCAAATACATGCAATGTAACGTTAGTACTTCGTACAGCTGGCGTAGCCACGGGTGTGCCAGGGTGCTCCTGTGCCACCCAAACCCAAAGAGGCAGCTGGCACAGACAAAAAAAACGGGGGTAAAAAATAAAGTTTTTTGTTTGTTTGTCCCCCAGAGCATCATGGGAAACTAGCTAAGCTGTCTAGTAAAGTAAACAAATGCAGCGCCAAATCAAGAAGAAATGAAACAGAGCTCGCTTGTAAGCTTTTTCGACAAAGGCAAGAAATGTCGCATTGACGAGGAAGATGACTCGTCGCCCTCCCCCTCAACAAGTGCGGCTTCACGGCTTGTAGTTGTAGTGCACCACCCGTTCCGTTCCTGCACCTGTATTGGTGGTGGACAGTGTGGAGAGACAGACGAAGATGAAGATGATTCAGCCGTTACTGTAATGACAGCGGGGGACGCAGGTTTGTGCAGCGGCAGCAGCAGACCCAGAGCAGAGGACACTAACGCTACTGCTTCTATCTGCTAATAATGAGTGCAGCGAAAAGGAGCAAACATTGATGGTTTATGGTTATATGGACCTATCTTCATATTCCTCTAAATCTGGCTTGAAAAGGCCCATTTTGTTTTTGTGGTGGTTCGCCCCCTGGCACACCCTGTCTGTCTTTCTGTGGCACATCACCCAATGTGCCAAGTGTGGCTACGCCAGCACTGTCTGGAGGCGAGGCCGAGGGCGTTAGTTACGGTTAGGTGTTGCAAACTTAATAACGGTGATTAACCTCATGTAACGACCAACCAAACGAATGAGGCCTAGCTAGCTAATGTTAAAAACGATTAATAGCCGTTAGGGTTTACAACACCTAACCGTAACGTAAATAACGCCCTCCGCCTCGCCTCCAGACAGTAGTGCACAAAGTACTAACGTTACATTGCATGTATTTACCGTTTTCATAAAAGTCCATCTGAAACACCGAGCAAGAAAAAGACGAACAGAGGCGCATCGACTAGCGTTAGCTAACTGCTAGCTAAGTTAACCAAACAAGCAGCCTAAACGTACGGCTCAAAATGACACTGTTTGATATATCCACAATTTAAATCAAACAATTGTTCTTCGCCTTACTTGGTCCTGCAGGGTCTTGGTCCATAAATCTCAAATGAAATCGTCTTCTTTCGTCTTAAGCTGTGGTGTGGCTTGAGGAGAGTTTTGAACTGGTGTTCACCGTCTGCACTCTGAACTCAAACTGAAGTTGAACTGGAAAGCTTATTGATTTGAATATGCCTATGCGTGTGCGTGAGCTGATTGGTCACGTTCACGCGCAAACACTGTGACCCGATTGGCCCACGCACGGTCGCCAACGTCACGTTACGTCCTGCTTCAGCCTGCCTACCAAGAGACTTTCATCCACAATTTATTTTCCCATAGACATTTCGTAAAATGTGTATAAAAATAGTTTTACTTGTTCAAACCTATATATATATACCATATATATATATATATATATATATATATATATATATATATAGGCTATATAGAGTGGTAATCTTATCAGACTGTGTGCAACCTTCCTCATCAGACAATGATACCTGACTCACATGGCACACACTGAATTATAATGTGCTCATATAAGCATATGTCCACAATTGTGCTTGATGGCTGTGATAAATGACTATAGTGGGAATACCCAAGTTACTGATGTTTAGGGGGCAAATATTATGGAAACCATGTCAATAATCGATGGTCCAAGTGATGTACGTTATTATGTTATTGTTTGGCAAGTTATTCATGGTATAGTTTCAAGTTAAAGGAATAGTTCACCCAAAAATGAACAATCAGTGTTTCAACTGGCATTGGGGGTGAGTAGATAGTGACTGGATTCTCATTTGCAGCCCACTACTGCACCCCCACATCCTGGCCCACAGCATCAGTAGCACTTAATTGCCTCAGAGTACAGCAGGACAGGCAGTGGACAGAAGGAAGTCTGCAGCTCCGGCCCAACACCCCCCATCATCCACAGTCTGTCCGGCCAAAGTTGCCAGCTCAGAGGCAGTTGTTCCCTCAGCAGGCACCTCCACCTACCTACCTCTGCCCCTCTGACTGACAAGCTTGAGGACAAATTACACCATCAGTGATGTCATCAGTAACACATATGATGCTTGCTTGGCATAATAGCGAATTCACTCTTGTTGTATTGAGTTCATTTGTTATATTTATTTTATATAATTTTTTCATTCATTTCTTTGTGTGTGTTACGGATATACGTGTGTGTCAGGTACACATTTTGTAATAAATTTGCACTATAATTTCTACAGCTGTACTTTTGACTTATTTCTACCAAAAATATCTGTAACAACACAAGTCAAGCAAAGTAGCCTATTGCTTTGTGCAAGCCCAAGCAGAAAATGAAATGATGAGAAAATGTACATCAACAGAACACTATTGCAAACCGTCCATCTCATGTGTACTTTGTGCTTCAGGAGATCCCGAGGTCTTTTAAAACATTTGCAATTATCAATAGACTCAGATTCCATGGACTTTACAATGCATTTAAATCCAGTGAGAGTAATTAGGTCCTACAGTATATTCCACCCAAATACTACTTTTTGTCCAAGTACTTATAGTTTTAAAGGTATATTCCACCCAAACAGTACTTTTTGTCCAAGTACTTAGGTTTACTCCAGCCAAATACTTCTGCCTAAGTACTTATGGTTTTAAAGGACAGAATATACCTTCAAAACTAAATGTACTTGGACAGAGTAGTATTTAGGTGGAATATACCTTTAAAACTATAAGTACTCAGACAGAAAGTTTGAGTAGAACATGTGTGGCGGCCTGGGAGAAGCCTTCACATGTCAGTGCTACACATTGTTGGTAATGAGCCAATGGTCAAAACTGAGTTTTGCAGGTATTTTGAGATTTTGAGTGATTTGGTTACAACGGTTTTGGTGGAATGCCACTGTAGAAAATATGTTGTGGAATGTTTAACCCCATTTATTTATTTTTACTTTTAGACACATAACAGATTGAAATACTTGTAACTTTGGTTCTGAGAGAGCTGTCATTCAAAAAGCTATATACAGTATAGTGGAGAGTTTCTAATTTGTGGAAATATCAAACATTTTAAATCTAAAATTGTCACCGTGTGAAGGGTTTGTGCAGGCCTTTGAAAGAAGTACTTGGACATAAAGCACTAAAAGCAAAGCAGTATTTGGGTGGAATATATCTTCTAAACTTGAACATAAAGTAGTATTTGGGGAGAACATACCTTCAAAACTATAATACTTGGGTCTCTGGCTCCACAGATCCATAGTCTGGCTCTACCGACTATCTTGATTCAGCAGTCTAATTAGCTCAGTTGAACTATACTGATGATTAACTATACTCACAAACTGACACTAGTAACTCCTGTAAATTTTGTTTATCTTATTGTAAAGTGTTACCCATATTTTTACTGACAGGTTTTCTTGTATTATGCTTGTACCCATTTTTTATTTTCATTTCATTGTTCCAAAGCCCTGTCATTCATCATATTGCTTTTTACATAATCACTTCATTGTATTTAAAGCACACTAACTCTTTAGAAAGCACTATGCCGTTAAAGTCTATTGTTATTATTGAAACTATATTTTGAGTAAAGGAACACACCGCCGATTTTCAACTAGCTTTATATCATTACAAAATCAGTAGGGGCCTATTTATAGCAGAAAACTGTAAACAGCTTTGCAGGCATTCATTTAGTTTGACAGTTATTGAGAGTTGATTTAAGCTGTGGACCAGTGATGTCATTCATGCACAAATAACGCCAAGCAGCCTCGCCGAAGTAGAGACCAGACAAGAGCACCACACTATGAGACCGCTGGCTCTGACGCACCTCATACTGTTTTTACAAGCACAGCACAGAACTGTGGCTATGTATATAATGCATGTATTGTCTCATTTGATACATTACTCATGTTTACCAAGCTGTAGGCCAGTGATACTCAACTTGTGGCCCGGGGGCCAGATGCGGCCCACGATAGGGTGCAGAGTGGCCCCCCAACCATTTTCTTATTCACAATGAAAAGTTTGACTGAGCTCCAGCTAAATTGTTAAATACCACCGTCTGCTCGCCACTCAGGCACTCATGTACCTAACTAACTTAACATAACTATGCTGTGTGAACAAAATTGTCAGACTAAACTCCAGCTGACACCCCAAAAACCTACAATCCACTACTGTACAGAAAAAAAAATATCCATGTTTGTTTTGTTAACTGGCCCCTGGCCTCCTATCATTATACAAAAGTGGCCCCCGGACAAAGCAAGTTGAATATCCCTGTTGTAGGCAATGGGAGAGGAAGACCAGTTGCCCCTTTCTTTGGGGTAACATCTATTTGCTATTTTATCAGACTGAACAAAAAGGCAGTGAATTTTAACAAAGAACTTTATTTCTCAACTGTGGTGAACAAGTACTACAATGGCAAAATAATATCCATGCTCAGTGACTGATAGCTTGCTGCGTTGAACTGAGAGCACATAAATCAAAAATCAGGACAGCTGAGCTGTATGAGCGAGAAACACACAAACAGAACGGAAAAACATTGACCCGACAAAAAATGCCCAGTGTCACCGGTAACACCGGTGTTATCACGACTATGCAATTAAATGGTTACTCTGCTGTGTGGATCTCTGTGTGATTCCTCAGGCTTGATGAGTGACTGAAACTTTTACCACAGACTGAGCAGTTAAATGGAGTCTCTCCTGTGTGGACTACCATGTGTTGCTTCAGACGTGTTGATCGACTGAAACTTTTACCACAGACTGAGCAGTCAAATAACTTCTCTCCTGTGTGGACTACCATGTGTATCTTCAGGCTTGTTGATTGACTGAAACTTTTACCACAGAGTAAGCAGTTAAATGGCTTCTCTCCTGTGTGGACTACCATGTGATTCCTCAGGCTTGATGATCTACTGAAACTTTTACCACAGACCGAGCAGTCAAATGGCTTCTTTCCTGTGTGGACTACCATGTGTGTCTTCAGGCTTGATGATTGACTGAAACCTTTACCACAGACTGAGCAGTTAAATGGCTTCTCTCTTGTGTGGACTACCATGTGTGTCTTCAGGCTTGATGATTGACTGAAACTTTTGCCACAGACTGAGCAGTTAAATGACTTCTCTCTTGTGTGGACTACCATGTGTGTCTTCAGGCTTGTTGATCGACTGAAACTTTTGCCACAGACTGAGCAGTTAAATGACTTCTCTCCTGTGTGGACTACCATGTGTCTCTTCAGGGTTGATGATCTACTGAAACTTTTACCACAGAGTGAGCAGTCACATGGCTTCTCTCCTGTATGGACTACCATGTGTGTCTTCAGGTTTGAAGATTTACTGAAACTTTTACCACAGACTGAGCAGTTAAATTGTTTCTCTCCTGTGTGGACTCTCTTGTGTCTCTTCAATCTTGAATCGTGTGTCTCTTCAATTCCCTCTTCAATGTGTGGGGGCTCTGGGTCCTCCTGGTGCAGACTGGAGCTCCGCTCCTCCTGCTCAGTGGGAACCTCTTCTTTACTGACCAACAGGAGGGCTGCTGGTGTGACTGAAATAGAGACATACACACATGAATGAAGACTGTGAATGCAAGTCAATAGCTGTGGCTGTGTGGGAAACCCCTGGTCTCGCGCTCGCTGCTTCTAGCTCAGAAAAACGAGTGATGGCAATGGTCAAAATGCCAAACTCGAGGCTTAAAGACGGGAGTCCATTACCCAATTGGTGATGCCACAGTGGCTCCGCCCATATTTTTATACAGTCTATGGGTGGACCCAGAGTCATATATATAGAAGAGTCGCGACATCTCCTTTCACTCCAATGGACCAGTTTTTTACTCTCAAGAGTTCCCGGAAGTAAGGTTCTGGATTAAGCAGCGCTGTCGAGTTGCAGCAAAATGGACCGTTTGTGATGTACTTTGAAAGGGTCAGACGTTTAAAAAATAGCGTGAGCCTCCTTCCTGGCTGTTCATTGGCTACTGAGTCACGCATTTTGGACCTCCGCTGATGCCACTCTCTTATTACTAGATTGCTCTGCGTGGACCTAAACAAATGATTGAGGGGTACCAAATACTGTTGACTGTAGCTTACTGCTGATTGCTGACCCCAAAACTGAATGACAATAGCTCCCTGAATCTGAATTACTGAATCAGCGGTAGGGATGTAACGATAACCAGTTTTAATGATAACTGTGATAAAATTCCTTACGATAACCGTACCGTTTCAAATTGTCATTATCATTCAAACCGTGGTACCATGATTACCGTATTACCGTGATTACAGTGCTTTGAAAAACATGGTAAATACTGTCTATCATCAGCCAAAGTTGGCAACAGTCTCCCAGATGCAGACGCGCAGCCTTGGAGAAATGATTTCAGTGAGTGTATCAATCCTTTTTGGGTCAGAGTTTTCAATATAAAACTTGGTTAAATGATCTCTGTGAGTGTATTAGTACTTTTTGAACATTTTCAGCACATTTTAACAAACCGTGATAATACTGATAACCGTGATAATTTTGGTCACTATAATCGTGATATGAAATGTTCATATCGTTCCATCTCTAATCAGCGGTTGACTTCTTATTACTATAAAAGTTAAGCGGCACTAACTGATGCATTCTCATCTACAATAACTAGAAAGAAAAATATTTAAATCGATAATGAACTAAACTTTAGTTTGAATGCATGACGGACCAAAAACAATGTCAAAGACGTATCGAGAGGGGGGAAATAACTTGTTAACACTCCAACTAGGGCTGTCACGTTTTCCAAACAAAGTTCCAACTCATTTGAAATGACACACAATTAGTTTGAATATAGTGGAAGCTCATAACGGAGCTACTTCATAGAAACAAGAGGGTTGAATTCACAGTTGAACACGTGTACTCGCGTTGGGTGAAAATAGCTAAAGAATGTGTAGTGCCATCTTTGACAACATTTTGACCTCTAACCTCTCAGCTCCGACCGCGGCTCAGAGCAAACGGTCTGGACTGCTTCTCATAAGATGCGTTTGTTTAACGTCGTCCGCATGACCCGGTACAGTGGAGTTTGCAGTTTCTTTAATTGGATTCAGGATTTCGAACCCATCAATCACTGGCCAGGATTCTGAGTCTGACAGCAGTTTAAAGCTCCGTTTTATATACCGTAAATTCCGGACTATAAGCCGCGGCTTTTTTCCCGTTTTTTGGCCTTTTTTGCCCCCTGCGGCTTATATAACGGTGCGGCTTTTCTATGGATTTTTCCAGCAAACGGCCACTCGGGAACCTCCAAAATCTATGGATGTTGGTATGAGGCAGAACGAGAGCAAGACAGACATTATGAGAGCTAGACCCTGATTGGATGATGTTGCAAAAAATGTGCCTCGCGACCTGATTGGAGCACTGTGCCACTACTCTCTCTCAGCCACTACGGTAAAACACCCTCCCTCCCTCCTCCCTCGCTCCGGGGGGAAAAAGGCAGCGATAGAGCCTGAAAGACAGTCTGAATGAAATTGAATGTAACATTCCCAATTCTATGTATTACATTCTAAAAAACTAACAGCAACATTTTGGAAGGCTAAGCCACACAACTAGCTCGTTGTAATCTAACATCATGCTTCAAAAGATGGAGAACTGGCTGTGTTACGACGATGGCGGCGATTGAGCCTGAAAGCCATGTCTGAGACAGTAGCGAGACAGGAACAACAACAGCAGCAGCAGCAAAGGATCATGCACAAACCCGAGACGAAAGGGACTGTCCGTCAGGGCGCGGACGACTGTGTGTCAGCAACTCCCTCCCGACTACCAGGAGAAAATTACAAACTTCGGCGAATTCACACAAAGAAAGATCAAGGAATATTCCATCGGACCGGAGCAGATCATAAATATGGATGAAGTGCCTTTGACGTTCGACCTGCCTCTCACTAGGACTGTTAACAAGAAAGGTGAATCGTCCATCACGTTGAGAACCACAGGTCACGAGAGAACGAATTTCACTTGTGTTCTTGGCTGCACAGCAGCTCCCGCCGATGGTGATTTTTAAGCATCTCACAATGTGTGATTTTGTCTGGGGATTAGTGACCTGACTTTTGTTTTGTTGAAATGTTAATAAATGGGAGCTTCCCCAAACAGCCATCTCTTTCCCGACAATCCCCTCTGTGCACGAAGCCTTACATATGGTAATTAAACATCAAAACACCCGCGGCTTATAGACCGGTGCGGCTTATAGAAGAAAAAAATAGTCACCTTTGAAGGTGCGGCTTATAGACCGGTGCGTCTTATAGTCCGGAATTTACAGTAGTTGATTATTGTATAAAAATTAAACTGCAAACTTTTTCATTCTCTAATTGTCAGTTATTGCCCGCCTACGCAGCAGTCAAGCGCCGGGATTGGCCAGGCACTCATGCTCATGTTGGGCTCTCTGTTACAGGGACACATTCCTGTGAGAAGCAACACCACCAAGCCTGCACCAAGCGAGGCTGCAGCGAGGCTGCAATGAGGATATTGAAAGACAACATCCTACATCGCACCAAAGCATACAATGTATTTTAATGTTATTTGAATTTCTGACCACCCGCCTCAGCCAGAATAACAGATGCTGCCCTTGGCCATTGGGAAGGCTAACCCTTTACTTTTGGTTTTATTTATTGTGTATGATTCAACTTTTTATCTATGATTTTATATTATTGCATGTTTTTGTAGATTGTTGGGACTTCACTGGCCTGGAACAAACGGCTGGCCTGGGGAAGGGGGGGGGGGGAGCTAGGCCTATGTGCTGTAGCCTATTGTATTTTTAATTTTATATTTTTTATATTTTTCATTTGCAGGTTAAACTGTCAGCTGAGCTCTGTTATTGAAGCTTTGGCTAAAGGCCAGAATTTTACAATGATGTTTTGAATTAAATGTTTAAAAATTGATTGTGTGTTAAAAGCTTGTGTTACGTTTTCATTGGCGTTATTACAGTAATTTATTTTCAATGTCCGCTATCAAGAGAAATTTGGTTAATTAAATCGCTGGGCTGTGTGGGAAATGTGGTGTGTGGGAAATGTGTTAAAAATGTGTTACGTTTTCATTACACTAATAATTAATTTCAATGTCCGCTATCAAGAGCAATTCAGTTGGTTCATGAAATCGCTGGGCTGCGTGCCGTGCAGTGGTTGTGGTGTGGGAGATTCCAGCTGTCAAAAGAAGACAAAAGACTTGCTCCTGGCCAATCCCGGCTCTTGACTGCTGCGTAGGCGGGCACAGGGCGTGGTTTTTGCGTAACCTATGTGCGATTCGAAATCAAAATTTCTCCATGATGCCGTTTTTTAATTAGCAACACATTTTTCATTAACTGCACTTTAGTTTTAGTGTCTGATTTCTGTGTGGTGCTGATGGACAGCTCCTTGAAAACTAATAGAGAGCCAAAGTGAAACTTCACTTCCTGCTTTCTCCCTGTACCAGCGCTGCACTTCCTGCTTTCTCCCTGTAGCAGCGCTGTGAAGAAAATGAATGGCGGTGGACGGAGAATAAGGTTACTTTTTTGATCCCGTTTAAATTGTGCCACGAGGTGCCAACACTAATTTTGTCAATTTAAAACATAACTTTGCATGTCCAGAAAGTCAGTTTGTTTGTTTAGTCAAACTGAAACGTAGCGGTTAGTTTCCTATAAAAACGACATAGCTCGTGGAAGCTCGTGGCATGTTGCCGGTCTTCAGCTTTGCCAGTAGGTGATGTCACTTAGGCGACAGTGCATGTAGTCTTTCTGATGTATAACTTCTAGTGCAATAGTTTGGCGACAAACTGCGACTTTCTTGACATGCAAAGTTATGTTTTAAATTGACAAAATTGGTGTTGGCACCCCGTGGCACAATTCAAAAGGGATCAAAAAAGTAACCTTATTCTCCGTCCACCGCCATTCATATTTTTCGTATCGCTGGTACAGGCAGAAAGCAGGAAGTCACGTTTCACTTTGGCTCTCTATACTGAAAATGCTGCAACATGTTTCAAATGCTGTTAGTGACTGTGGAGCTTCCTATGTGTTTCTCTTGCATTCATTTAATTCCTGAATGTTCGATCGTTATCATTAAAATAAACAGGGCTCTGAGAACATAATTTTTGGCCTCCGTATTTTTCATGAGGTTAGAGGTGGGCCGTGAAAAGTTTTATTCTAGTTAGTTTGCATAAGGCTTTCAAGTTTGAAATTTAGCTAGATTTGCTAGAAAGACCTTTCAGCTTTTCGCCACCAAGGGCAATGCTAGATGATGTCACTAGGTTGACTATACAGTACAGTAGAGTACAGTAGTGGAGTACAGGCTAGTTAAGTGTTGGTACTAAGGATTTTGAATTCTAACAGGCTCACAGCATACTGTATGCTGTTGTGTTTCTGACTTGGATTGTGGTTGTTTTGATTCATCAAAACGTTCAAAATCCTTACTACTCTACCGTAGAGTCAACCTAGTGACAGTGTTAATCTTTCTAGCAAATCTATGTAAATTTCAGACTGTCTTGTCTTGTCTGAGGTGAAATGCAAATTAACTAGACGAGTCATATTATGAGCAAATGAGTCATATGATCAAATGTTGCATAATACTCTAAAGTATCGGATATTTACTGTACAAGTACCAAAAGTATTTTTCTGATATTAAATGTACCTAAGTATTTAAAGTAAAAGTACAAGTAAATGGGGCATCCCAGTGGCTCACCTGATAGGAGTGACTAAGGCATTTGCTGCGTTCCGGCCCTAAAATGTAGTATTTACGAGTGGGAATTTGGGAGTTGTGACGTTGTGTGAGGATTCGGGACTACAACAATGGCGGAAAGTATGGAGTCCGTGTCACCAATTGACTGTAAAAAGTTATATAGTATATCGTTTTTCTGTTCATGGCTATCATTTATTTGAGTAGTTGCACATTATGGCCTATGTAGCTAAGCTATACCATAATGACCCACTACTTGCATGCTTTTGGTAAGAAAACACCAGCCACGAGAAAACAACCTTACTTCTGGCGGCCATGTTTGCTGCTCTTTCCGACCAAGAGCACTTGAATGGTGTCGTGTGGTAATTATGACTCTACAACAGGTAAGTAGGAGCTTCCGAGGAGCACGTGAACGCACTCAAATATGATGTTGAATCGCTGCGCTCCGCATACTACATAAATGAGTCTGTGCCACTTCACAGCCCTCGCTGCTGTTTAGAGGGGGGGGGGACATATGAATGACTGACAGGTCGTAGCACCAATGAGAGAGTGGTTCATTTTCAAAAGTCAACAGAGTCAGGTTGGGTGGGCGTGCCTGATCGCTATTATTATTATTATAAGTCACTACTGATTGGTGGATTCAGGATTCCGAACCCACCAATCACTGGCCAGGATTCCGAGTCCGACAGCAGTTTGGAGCTCCGTTTTATATAGTTGATTATTGTATAACAATTAAACAGTAGTGTAATGTACCACTCAACAAACTGAAAGAGCTGGAAGGTTACCTTTTTGCAGTGTGGCAGTTGTCTGTTTTGCTGCTCTTTTCTTTGCAACATTCCCGTCTCCTTGCGGTGTACTTGTGCTGTTTTGGGCCTTCCTTTTGGCGTCACGGTTTGCTCGTGGTTTGGATGTTTTGGTTGCATCCTCTGTGCTGAGCTTTTTAGCTTTTCGATGCGTTCCTCTCTCCTTGGCTGACTTAGTCTCTGAGCTTAAGCTCGAGCGATCAAAGTCATCTTTAGGTTCCCTCTGTGTGTCATCATCCTCTTCACTGCTGCCCAGCTGAGGCATTGGTGGATGAGGAGCTCTATGTATGGTCTGCTCAGATAGTCTGTGCAAAACGACCACTGGCTTTTTCACTCCATTTAGAGAAGTAGAAGTCTCCTCCTCTCTCTGTGGCTTTCTGCCTGTATCTGTATCCCAGGTCTTGCTGTCCAGTGGTCGTGATGGAGCGGTAGCCATATTATCTACAAAGACAACAACAACAACAAAACATTGTAGCTTGCAAAACTCAAAAGCACCAAGGACATAATCACACATCGACGCATGGCATGTTACTATTCCAACACCAAAACGTCATCATGCATGGAAGATATATTACTATAACATAGCTGAATTAATTTCATTACAGACAACACAATTAAATTCCATTAACTTTTCAAAAGCTTTCATCCTTTTTTTTACTAATTCCATTAACTTTTCCAGGTTTGTAAGTTTTGGTTAGCTATTTTGTGACTATTTTAACATAGACGGTATGGGCGCCCGCTTCCAAGCTGGGAACAGCCAACATCTGCATTCTGCAAGCAGGTCCGTGTAAAACAGGTTCAACACTGAAACGTGACTATGGAGCAATAAAAAAAAAGATTCAACACCCGACCCAGTGAAAACCACATAGTTCTCCTGATTATGAAGCAACCCAATCACCAGAATAAAATGTAAAAAAAACTGAACTAAAGACAGTGATGATCCCTAAACTAAAAAAAAATTATATACAATATCAACATAAATTTGAATAGGCTATACTATCCTATAGTAGGCTCTAGCCTACTATAGTGTTATAATCATGGTTTCCAGTGACTTCTGAGCAAACCAGTCAAGTAATAAAATAGTATCATTTAAATATGAATAAGTTATCAATCATTTAATTGATTAATTTCTGGTAATATGCAATATGATGACAAAATAGTGTATCTATGAGAATCTGCAGACTTCAATCAATGTTTGAAGCAGAAATAGCTTTATTATCACAGCTTGCCAATGTGATGACGTAATGAGTGGTGTCCCATTTCCTAGGCGACTGTTTTCAACCCCTACGGCGGGTTCACACATACGCCTAGAGTGACGCTTTAAGCAACGCATAAAATTTAGGCGTCCTTGTTAACAGATGAGAGCGTTCACACTAGGGATGTCAACGGTTAACCGTTAATCGATTAACCGTCGCTAACGTCGTTGTTCGGTTATTGCTGTCGGTCTATCAGTTAATATAAAAAAAAAAAAAAAAAAAAAAAAAAATTTGGTCTATTTACTCAATGAGCTCATGCCCAAACAAGGCGTGTCTATTTAGATGCTGAAATGTTAATGCTTTTTGTGTTAGAAATTCTAACACAAAAAGAATTTGTGTTGAAATCTTGATGCTTTTTGTTAATGCTTGTTAATGCTTTTTGTGTTAGAAATTCGAACACAAAAAGCATTAACATTTCAGCATCTAAATAGACACGCCTTGTTTGGGCATGAGCTCATTGAGTAAATAGACAAAAAAAAAAAAAAAAAAAAAAATGTTTTTTTTTTTTTTTTTTTTTTTTTATATTAAAAAATTATGAATTAACCGATAGGTTAATCGATTATTAGCGTCGGTTAATCGAAAGTGAAATTAACCGAAAATTGACATCCCTAGTTCACACAGACCGCTGCCACGCTGCGCTGAAGCCACGCTCTCGCTGCGCCTACGCTGCGCTGCATTTATCGTTTAGGCGTCTGTTCTATTTTTCAGCATCTAGGCGCGCTGAACTGTCAAGCTATGCAGGAAGTGAGCAACAAGAATGGCAAAGAGCGTCCTGTTTATTTTCACAATTGAACCAATTTCAAATTAAAATATTATTAATCACATTGTTGGCTGTTGTTTCTGACGACTTGGGCCATATTTTCTACCGAGTTTGCTCAAAAGGGAGGGTGGAGCGCGAATTAACGAGTGCATAGTAGGAGAGCTGTCCTTCATGTGTTCCTCTATTTACGTCTTTTCTGTCAGATGTATACCCCCCCTGTCTCAATGCATGTATCACTCATGGTGTTGACTCATAGTCACATGATTACCCGAGGGAAAACAACAATTACAGCCAGCCAGGAAATAGACAGACATCGTCACTTGCACATTACAATAAAAAAGAGGTTTATGTTACTCACCCATGCTATAAATCAGATCTGAAAAGTGTAAAAAACCGCTGCTCATGTGATCAGCGTAGCGCAGAGCGGGGCTTCAGTGTGGCGTCCTGTGTGAACGCAAATAGGCGCCTAGCGTGCATGAAGCGATGCCTATATGCGTAGGCATAGCTTAAAGCGTAGCTTTAAGCATCGCTCTAGGCGTATGTGTGAACCCAGCGCTACGCCTTGTGGCTCCGTTTTGAAGGACAAGGGGGAAATGCGAGGGGCACTCAAAAAATAAGGGGTAGGGGTCAAATAAGAATTGGGATTAGGCCATAGATTCTTTGGACAAAGATATGATATTTGCTGATATCACAAAATCTACCACAATATTATTTTGATTCAATTCAGGGGTCTGTGATTGATATGACACGATATATGCCCATTTAACAGAATCAGCTACGTGATGTGGAGGGTGTGGTTAGATGGTTTCTCACCTGTGTGGACTCTCATGTGTCTCAACAGAGTTCCCCTGCGGTCAAATCTTTTACCACCTGACTGAGGTTCACTAGTCTCCTTCCAATCATCACTGTCTTCCCTTTCAGGTTCAGCAGAGTCTGAAGTCTTGCCATGACTAGTTGGTTGTAAATAATGACCTAGATCTAAGTTAATGGCTGGTTCTGATACTGCACAGTCCTCTCCATCAGCTTCTGTTTTTATCTGTTCAGTTGAGCTGCTGGCTAGAGGCTCTGCCACTCTGTTCTCCTCAGTTTGGCTTTGATGAAGCAGTGAGGACTTAGGTTTCTCTTCCTCATCTTCACTCTTCACAGGAACATGGGTGAATTGGAACTTGGTGATATCAACCTCCTCGAGTCCTGGAAGCTGCTCGCCCTCCTGACTGGTTCGGAGTCCCTCCTGTTCGTCTTTAATGTGTGGGGGCTCTGGGTCCTCCTGAAGCTGCTCTCCCTCCTGACTAGTCCAGAGTTCCCCCTGTTCCCCTTTTAAGTTACTGATGCAGAGTTCCCTCTGTTCCTCTTTAATGAGTGGGGGCTTTGCGTTGTCCTGAAGCTGCTCTCCCTCCTGACTGGTGCAGGGTTCCCTCTGTTCCTCTTTAATGTGTGGGGGCTTTGAGTGCCCCTGAAGCTGCTGTCCCTCCTGACTGGTACGGTCAAGAGGGAGGAGGACGAGGTGGGTACCGCTCAGGGTATAGTAAATACGCTGCACCTGATAGGTGCAGAGTTCACCCCGTTCCTCTTTAATGTCTGGGGGCTTTGAATCCTCCTGAAGCTGATCTCCCCCCTGATTGGTCCAGAGTCCCTCCTGTTCCTCTTTAATGTCTGGGGGCTTTGAATCCTCCTGAAGCTGATCTCCCCCCTGATTGGTCCAGAGTCCCTCCTGTTCCTCTTTAATCTGTGGGGGCTCTGGGTCCTCCTGAAGCTGCCCTCCCCCCTGATTGGTCCAGAATCCCTCCTGTTCCTCTTTAATCTGAGGGGGCTCTGGGTCCTCCTGAAGCTGCTCTCCCTCCTGACTGGTCCGCAGTTCCTCTTTAATGTGTGGCGGGTCTGGGTCTAGAAGCGCTGCTTCTCTGTTCTCCTCAGTTTGGCTTTGATGAAGCTGTGAGGACTGAGGTTTCTCTTCATCATCTTCACTCTTCACAGGGACAGGAGTGAAGTCTGGAGGTACAAATGAAATACACACTTTTTTTTTACATTAAGGAACACTACCTAAACGTGTTGCCATTACTTCATAATGTTAATGGGAAAATTATTGAGGGGTACCAAAAACTGTCAGCTGTAGCTTGCTGCTGATTGCTGCCCCTAAATCAGAATGACAAGATCTATCAATCCTGTCTCTCAATTACGAAAATATAGGGGGTTCAAAGACTAACCGCATTACCAAACCTAGCCTGGTAAAGCAGCCGGTCACGTGAACTCACATTTCATTTTGTGGTAGAACGAAATGAAGTGTGAGTTCATGTGACCGGCTGGTTTACCAGGCTGAGCCAAACCTCAGCTTCCCAGACAAGCTTGATGCAGGAGCTATGGAATATCACAAACTGTGTGCGATGTGAAATGGGAAATCACAAAAAGTGTGGACCAAAGCAGCTCAAAAGGCAATAGTATACAAAGTGAAAAAAGGGGAAGGTACTTGGAGTTTTAAGGCAATATTTAATAAGAAGTAATATATCTGTGTACAAGCAGTTACAAAACAGAATATATCTTTGATATGGGCAAACAAAACGCAACGCGTTTCAACCACGCAGGTGTTCCTCAGCAGTGAAATAACAATGAAATGTCACAAACCTGCTCTTTGTCGGCGCACTTCAGGACCTAAAGCATCCAGCAGCTTTTGTTGGCGTTGTTTCGAACGTGTGAACATTTTCACACGGTGACAGCAACTTTTCCAACCAAATTATTTACTGACTAGCTATAGCTAGCCTACTTCGGTCCAACACAGCTTCATCACCGTTAGCATCATCCACCATGACGAATTTCCACATGGTCTTTCGGGGGAAATGGGCCTCCTTCTTCGAGGCTTCGAGGTAGGCTACGAAATAATCTAGCTTATTGCTCCCTCTGCAGGTCAATGTATGTAAACACATGGGTTTTGGTCTGTGGTTGTTCCTACAAAAGCGATATTGATCCATGAAGCCATGTTAGCGTTCACGTACGTAACCATAATGTATTTCAATGTCAGCTATTAACATTAATTCAGTTGGTTAATGAAATCGCTGTGAGCTGTCAAAATGGACTTCCTCCAGGGCGTGTTCTGCCCCCAAGTGCAGTGGAGTACAAGGGAAGGAGGGGGTCTTGGGGTGACATTTGACACAGAAAAAAGATCACAGTCATCATCACACACAAGTGGGCAAGGTTTCCCTTAATTCTCTTTGACTGCAGTTGCTGAAATCAAATAGCACTATGTTCCTCTTTCTAAATATAAATCATTATACACAGGCAGGCAACGTAATCAGGTCAGTACGGTGGTCACTGGTCAGTATTGGAATCTTTTTGACACTGCATCATGCGCCTGCGCAGTAGACGGAGCCAGGAAGCATGCTACCAGTCACGTGATAATTGTGTGAGCTACAATACAACATAGCACTTCCTTATGTAACTTTCAAAATAAGCTGATTTTAAAAGTAGGCCTATCCATTAAGGGAGAAAGTAAGTTAAAATAAAATGGTTTGCTTCCAAAAAAAAGTCCGCCTCACAGCACGTGTTCATAGCAAAGTAGATTATGTGGTGGTAGCGTTCTATCAGCATAAAAACGCATCGGGTTGTTTTATTTTGAAGGCTAACCCGCCTGTCATTTTCCGGTGTTAAACTCGCTAACTGTAGCTAACTTAACGCAGCTGTCACACACGCAGGTAAGCGGAAAGTCCAACAGACAACTGGTGGTGAACGCCGGGTCGTTCACACCATAGATATATATAAAGGCCTTTATGGTTCACACAGGTCCATATACACACACACACACACACACACACACACACACACACACACACACACACACACACACACACACACACACACACACACACACACACACACACACACACAATCAGACGGTCTGTGGTCTAATTTGTGTCAGTTTAGGGGTCCTTGACATGAAAAAGTTTGAGAAGCACTGTATTACAGTAATTAGACTGTAATAGTAATAGTAATTAGTCTCTCTCAAGAAACTGATCAACAGTTTTCCCCCTCAACTGATCCACCCACACGCCTCCACTCGTCCTAGCCTCTGCAGTCCAGTCATCATAGTCTTCTCTCCTCACGGGGAATATCCCTGAGTTACAGTATGTCTTGTAGGCAAATAATTAAGCAATTCTCCCATATTTTGTGATGAAGAATCAGGTTACTCCACCAAATATTGATTATTGAACCCTTTCTAAGCTAAAACATTGTTATTTTTATGATTCATTATGGCTATACACTTGTTTAGTTTGCATTATTGTGTATTTTTGATATTTTGGCCAGTTGTCAGTTGTTTTCTGCAAATACATGTTTTGAATGAGCATATTTTTGTTTGAAAATACAATCAAATGTGATCAATATTTCATAAAACAATGTCAAAATTCAGATTTTACAGTATATGCTACACTGTAAAAACCAAAAATGAAACTGTTATCACTCATTCTAGCAGATAGTGAACAGATGTAGGCTATTTATTTAGCTGTTTACATTGTGCAGAAGACAGGGAAACACAGAGGTGTTTGGTGAAACTTGGAGAAATGGGTTCTGATGGGTTGTAAAGCTGACACAAAAAAAGGAATATTTAAGATGGAAACTAAAAGTGCAGACTACAAGATTTCTGATTTTATTTTTATTTTTTCATTTGCCAGCTCAAACTTTTTTCTTCTTCATTGTGTTGCAGTAGCCTACTAGTCTAAATACATGATAGCCTACCCACTGGCTGTTTACCTCTAGGCTGTGCTAGCTATCTAACCTATTAGATTTGTGCAGTAGGCTAGGTCTGGTTGGTGTCTACCTCATCATTTATTTATTTGCTATGGTTAAGTGAGAATGAATTGTCTCATTTCGGTAAAGTGAAAAAGTTTTTAAAGCCTATGACGCTTATCATGTATCATAGTAATCCTAATAAGCAATGCGTTTCAATTTCAAAGTTCTTGTAATTAGAGGATGCTATTATTATTATTATTATTTTTTTTTTTTTTATTATTATTATTATTATTATTATTATTATTATTATTATTATTATTATTATTATTATTATTATTATTATTATTAATTTTCTCCATTTTCTCCCCAAATGTAGCCTACTTGGCCAATTCCCCCTGCTGTCAATGATCTTGTTCCACCCGCCCTGTCAATCTGGGGAGAGTTGTAGGATGCTTCCTCCGACATAATGTTACAGTCAGTCTTCAGCCGCTTCGTTTCACCTGATAGCGAGGGGTTCCACCGGCAGGGCGTAGCGTGTGGGAGGACCACGCTATTCCCCCCAATTCCCCTCCCCCCGAACAGGCCCGCCGACCGTCCAGAGGAGGCACTGCAGCGACCAGGACACATACCCCACCGGCTTCCCACCCGCAGACACAGCCAATTGTGTCTGTAGGAACGTCTGACCAAGCCAGAAGTATACCGCTGTGAGGATGCAATTATTCAAGCATGAATGTTCCTCATGCTGTGTGGATGCTATCACCGAAAAGTCAACCATCTGTTATAGCATTTAAATTGAAAGCACGTACAAAAAACCCTGCATCTGTGTAAAGAGAGGGCCTGCAGTCAGACACTGAAGAGCTACCAAGAGTCAAATGAATCAGCTCAAACTTTTTTCTTCAGTGTGTTGCAGTAACATCTGTCTAATATACATAACACTGGCTGTTTATGCTAACCAATTAGTTTGTAGGCTAGGTCTGGTTAAAAATGTCTACTTACCTCGGCCCCATCATTTCTTTTATTTGTTGGTATTTGCTATGGCTAACTGCATGTAACTCTATTGTCCCTTACAAGTAATCGTAAGTATACCATCAAGCAATGCTTTTTCATTTGATTTGCATTCTTCCTTTTCAAAGTTCTTGTAATTAGAGGATGCAATTATTCAAGCAAGAACATGCCCCATGCTGTGTGGAATGCTATCACCGAAAAGTCAACCATCTGTTATATGCATTTAAATTGAAAGCACGTATACAAAAAAAAAGCCTGGATCAAGTTAAAGTGAGGGCCTGCAAGAGTCAAATATTTGTTAAATTAAATTCTCCAATATCAACCTAATCCTGGCTTCAACTAATCTGAATACATCCATATGTATAGTGCACATCAATTCATTATAGCACTGAGAATAGACACCATATTCTTTGTTTAATGCGGTATTATTTGAAGTTGGAAAATGCCCTTAATAACGTCATAATCGTGGGGATTAGACTTTGACTGGCAGATCTCCGGCCTCCTGCGACGGAGGCTCAGTTGCTGTTGCACTGCATGCAGGGAAAAAATTGCAAGAAGTGCAGTTTCTGAAACATTGCTAATAACAGCCTTCAGGGTTGCTGTACATCTCGCCCGGGGGTGGGACAAAGTGATCCCATATGGCGCCGCCAACCCTCCTCCATCCAATTAAATTAGACAACTCTAGAGGGCCCTCCTGGGCCCCACCCCCTGGTCCCATCCAGGGCCCGGGACAACTGCCCCTGTTGCCCCCCCCCCCCCCCCCTGTCTGCTGCCCTGGTGGCCTTAGCAGCAACATTATTGCTAACCCTCTATTATTGCATAGTGTTGCCAAGTGGCAACAATTGATTTGTCTCAATTTGACTAAAAGGCAGTTTTGGTTGTTGGTTTGGTTGTGAAAAGGGAGTCTTTTGAGTTTGTAGAGTGGGGGGATTATCACCTTACATGACGAGGGGATCCTGTTTGCACTCCTTTTTCCATAGACTGGTAAAAAGAATATAATAATAACAACCTCCAGGGCACATTTGCAGCAAATCCCAAAACAGAAGTGCATTCTGGGCCAAAAATAGAATAATTTGCATGGAGTTGCAATGTTGTAATGCCAACACTATGCAGCAGAGGGCTACACTGACTCATCAGTCATGTAATAATCCATGACCAATGCAGCAGTACATTGAGAAAATGACTCAGATGGAGTGTGAGCAACAACAAGCAGCTATACTATTGAAGCAATATCACTGTTGCAATTTGTTCATGTAACACAAACTGCCCTGCTTTCATTCACAAACTGCTCTAACATAATAATTATGTTTTTGATGTGATGTGACTGCTTTTTATTGATGTGATTGTGCGTGGATGTGATGTTGTGTTTTTAAGTGGTGAGACCAAAAACAATGTTCTATTCTGTTGTATCTCTGCTGATGATGATGATGATGGCCAAGGAGGAAGGCAGTCCAGCTCGAGCTAAGTGGTTATTAAGTTATTACCTCCAAGTGCACCGAGGATCCTTTTACACACTCACCTTTTTATAGTGAGGGCATCAGATTTGGCTGTTAAACGGATAATAGCGAAATAAAAATCGAATACTTTGTCAATGAGCCACTTCAATTGTAGCAGAAACTTCGAAGTGTGGGTCATAGGTGGAAGCAATATTTGCTGAGTAGTTTATGTTGAAGATTCAATTGTCCAAAGCTATTAGTGTACAATACATCTTTGGTAAAAGGATCAATCAATAAACTGTGTTAACATTAAAGCTGCCTAACCTTTATACAGTAGTTGGCCAGACTAGTCAGTGGCTCCAGGCAGGCAGATTCAGATTTGGATTATGTCCAGTTCACTCACAGATGATCACTGAAAACTCCAAGCTAATAATATAATATAATAATATATATATAATATAATTGTGGTTATCATGAGCGGGACTGACAGAAGAATCATTCACTAAGTCCAATAGTAATTCTGTTGGTATTTAGATTTAATTACAACTTAAAGGGACAGCTCACCCGAAAATCCAAAAGACATTTTTCCTCTCACCTGTAGTGCTATTTATCCATCTAGATTGTTTTGTGTTAGTGTTCTGGGTTTTGGAGATATCAGCCGTAGAGATTTCTGCCTTCTCTCCAATACAGCAGTTTTATGTAGAAACTATTTTCTTTCAACCGAACTACACCCACTACCTGCTAGTTCCTACATAGCAGCATAGCTAGCAGGTTGTAGTTCGGTCGAAAATAGTTCCTACATAAAACTGCTCACAACAAGTCTGTGGATTATCTTGTGTAACTGGGTCATGATTTCTGGAAAGAGACATTGCTGTTGAGTTTTTCATTTTTTTTTTTTTTTTTTTGCGATTTGAGCACCACAAGCCGAGTGCCATCCAGTTCCATTGTATTGGAGAGAAGGCAGACATCTCTACGGCTGATATCTCCAAAACCCAGAATATTAACACAAAACAATCTAGATGGATAAATAGCACTACAGGTGAGAAGAAAAATATGGATTTGGTATTTTAGGGTGAGCTGTCCCTTTAAGACTGAAAGCATGTATATGGTGAAATATGATAGTCGGTGTAATGATCTAGAGACTTTACTCTATGGTCTGAAGGAGATGAAGCAGATCAGTTGACATGCAGCGCACATACAGCTCTGCAGCTCACCTTTTCACCAGCTGTTTGCTGTCTGTCTATGTAGAGAGCAGAATGCATGATGAAGACCTTTATCATGTCAGTTTCCAAAGCCAACATAGTGCAGAGCAAATATTGGTCACATTGGAATTGTCTCTCAGGTGTGGAACCTAACAAATGTTAACTGAGCTATTTCATCTTTCATTATGTACTAAGGTAAGCTCCCAGTTTACCCACCTGTTTCGGGCTCACATCAATCCTTTTGAGAGACAGTTATTCACCTTATGTAGCCCCGCCCACTTGACCCAGTTGTGTTATGACTTCCTGTTCAAAACACCGTCTGTTTTATCTGGTCACTAGTACTGTACTGTCACAGGAAGTGTAAACACAATAGGAAGTAACTGGCTGACCCCTGTGTTGGAACATAAGGTGAATATCCATCACAATAAGAAGTATCAAGCTGATGCGAGATAACTGATGCGTTTTAGGGGGGAAAGCCATTCTGAAAATGTAATTCATATTTGTTTGTATTAGTGTTGCTATTGTTATATAAATAGAGATCAATTAAGATATGTAAACATCTATTGATATACACTTTTAACATAAATATTTACCAAACAAAAATATAAACACAACACTTTTGTTTTTGCTCCCATTTTTCATGAATTGACATAAAACTTCAGAGACTTTCTATGCACACAAAAGGCTTATTTGTCTCAAATGTTGTTCACAACATTTTATGTTTCATGTTCACACATTTTCTTTAAGTCGGTGTTAGTGGGCCAAGATAATCCATCCAGCTGACAGGTGTGACATATTAAGATGCTGATGCAGGTGCAGTTTTCTCTTGGGGGGGAAAAATACATTTATTGGGCAATGAACTATGGCCATTTGCTATGCCTATATGGCTACAGATGTGCATTTTATAAGACCAGTCAGTATCTGCTGATCAAGCTGCACGTTTTAGACTGGCCTTTATTGTGACCATCCCAAGGCACACCTGTGCAATAATAATGCTGTTTAATTAGCATCTTGACATGCCACACATGTCAGGTGGATGGATGATCTTGCAAAGGAGAAGTGCTCGCTAACACGGATTTAAACGATGTAAACACATTTTGTGAACAAAATACAAATAAGCCTTTTGTGTGCATAGAAAAAAATATTTGATCTTTTATTTCAACTCGTGAAAAATGGGAGCAAAAACAAAATTGTTGCATTTCTATATATTTTTAAAGTAAAGAACAGGGCCGATCAATATTGATGCTAGAAATGCCATTTCCTACACACTGATATCCTACCAACAGAGCAGATATAAATTGCATTGAGAACATCAATTTTTTTGTTTTCCCCCATCTTTGTCTGTTTGCCCTCGATCTCATTATATTCTTGGGTGAGTTTGACCCCTGAAAGAGAGAAGCCAAACTCCTCAGAGTTACCAGCCCAAATCTCAACGCACGCAGGACTATTCAGTCTGAGCCATGGAGTGCAGAGAGTCAGTCAGTCTGCAGGGTTTGTTTTGGTTCCCACCAAAGACCACAGCAGAGGATTTGACGCATCACTTCCTCCTCTCTGAGTCTTTGCTTGGAACGATCACCTGCAGACTCTCTCTGGGCCCTCCATGGCACACGGTTCAATACCCCTGACTTAAGGTTTGTGCACCAAGTTTGTTCCAGCAAGTTGAAACATTTCAAGTTACTCCAGGCAACTTTTGGATGTTGGCAACTCCAAAGGGCAGCAAGAGGGAACTGTTTGAAAAATGTTAAATATTTTTACAGATTAATGTGACCATGTGAAAAAAGCACGCATTATTCATTTATTTAATACCAAGTCATACAGCCACAGACTAGAAACAATCTCAGTGTATCTGAACTGACATTAAGCAGTGCAACATGACTATAGAGTTGAGGCTGTAATTAGATGTCACCTCAAGTTAATCCTGTGCCGTTCTTCCACCCCACTGCTTTCTCATTCTGAATGAACAAAGACACCGGGGAAAGTAAAAGTGATACCCAAATGAACAGTAATGTAGTCTTTTTGTCATTCACTGATGATGTCATCAGTGGAATTTATGACATCACTGAACTATAGCCTTGTGTGTGTGTGTGTGTGTGTGTGTGTGTGTGTGTGTGTGTGTGTGTGTGTGTGTATGTGTGTGTGTGTGTGTGTGTGTGTGTGTGTGTGTGTGTGTGTGTGTTTGTGTGTGTGTGTGTGTGTGTGTGTGTGTGTGTGTGTGTGTGTGTTGTGTGTGTGTGTGTGTGTGTGTGTGTGTGTGTGTGTGTGTGTGTGTGTGTGTGTGTGTGTGTGTGTGTGTGAGAGAGAGTGAATTTATGACATCACTGATGATGTCATCAGTGGGAATTCATGACATCACTGATGAAGTCATCAGTGGGACAGACAGAGAAACAGACAGACAGAGCCCTAGCTCCCATTTATATACTGGTTTGATGATGATGAGCCCCAACTCTCCATTTCAACTGACCCTGTTGCCCCCCCCCCCCCCCCCCCCCGTCAGCGAGTCAACAATACAAATAAAATAGTCTACCATAATCTATGATCAGGTTCAAATGCACACACTATTAGTAGCCTACCACAAAGCACCAGAATTCACTATATGGGTGTTAACCCTCTCCTGTGTGTGTGTGTGTGTGTGTGTGTGTGTGTGTGTGTGTGTGTGTGTGTGTGTGTGTGTGTGTGTGTGTGTGTGTGTGTGTGTGTGTGTGTGTGTGTGTGTGTGTGTGTGTGTGTGTGTGTGTGTGTGTGTGTGTGTGTGTGTGTGTGTGTGTGTTTTTGGTCTCACTAGAACATTTTCATTGTTTTATCCCTTACAGAAAAAGTGATCCAAGAGCGTTTGCATACATTGACCTGCAGAGGGCGCAATAAGACCACTACGGCGTTTTCCATTATTTCGTAGGCCACCCGAAGCGAAGAAGTCAGGTCAGAGGGCGTCAGGTGAAAAATTGCGCGACAAGTTTAGTAGGCTATTTCATACCTTTACAATGATTACCCGTTCCAAACGGGAGATTGGGAGGGAGCAGAATGCAGTGCGTCTCCACAGAGCAGGTTGGTGACATTTTCAATGTTATTTTACATTAATAACCATAACCACACACACTTTATATCTTCATGTTGTGAGCCAGTGCAATGCAGGGGATAGCTAGTAGCTAGTTCCACATGGTGATGATCAAAATGCCTCCGGCCTGTGCAATATCGATATTAGCCTGTATCGTGATACAGCAGGACTAGATATTGTCTTAGATTTCGAATATTGTGATAAACAATGGGTTAAGACCAAGACCGAGGGCGGGCGAGACAGATTTGCGTTCACGCTGCACCTCCCGCTTGGGGGAAAAACCCAAACTGCGTTAGCATGGTAGCTACCTACTAGCGAACGAACAATGCTAACCGAACATGCTGAATGCTGAATGCTGAATTTCACACAGAGCGAAACACAGATGACACAAACACATTATGAAACGTTAACATTACATAATTAAGACCTCAAAGTGTGTGTTAAAACGTCAACAAACGTTTTTATAATAATTATGTGATTATCATTAACGATGCAAGTTGCCATTTTGATGTGGCTGTGACGTCAACTCGGAGAAACCGGAGCTCTGAATGACACCCGAATTTCCGAGCTGTAAATTCCGGCCTGGACGACCGTTCAATTCGTTCAATTCACTTTGTGCTGCTGCTCTGCCCCCCTCACCCTGTCTGGGGTGTCATGTAACGTTCAACTACCCTCGATTGGCCTCTCTCATTCTGTTTGTTGTGAGTCACGACCAATGAAGTGCTGTCAGCATTGCTAGATTCAACTAAACTCTGAAGACGACAGCACACTTTTTATTGTGTTCAGACGATTTCAGTTGAAATCTAAAATGTTTTTGCACTAGGCTAATGATTTAAACTTTCATACCAAGGTTTGTTGTGTTCAAAAGAATAGCCTATGTAGCGTTGCTGTTTGCACTGTCAAAAGAAAACTGAATATGGTAAGTATAGGCCTATGCAAATGTAAAGTAGGCTATTTAGACCTATATCAAAATACTGTTTGCACTAGCCTACTGGTCAGTCTGTTCATCAAACATACCTTTCATTAGTTGATGATGCGGTAAGCATCAATTGATGGCTTAATTCATCATGACTTAAGCATCAATTCATGCACATGTGTGCACCAGTATTGTAAAGTGTTACCCAGAAGGGAATCCTTTCATCTGAAACACTTTAATTCCATATCATTGACCTTCAGAAAGGCTCAACACAGTGGACAGAATGAAGCGTAAAAACAGCTTACTGCTGCTCAATTATGACTCCTCCCACCCTTTGTGGTTTGTATACGCAAATCGTATGAGTGACGATTTGGAGACATCTCTTCAGCCACCTTGTTGACCTGTGTTGTCTTCCTTTGTGCATGAAGGTGAGTGGGAGTGGCTACAGCGTTAGAAACTTTCAAACTGCAAGATTATTGGTTGCGATTGAAGGAGGGATTTTTACACCCAATCACAATTTAAAAAAATATATATATACACACACACAGGCAAGTAATGATGTCACTGCAGTTGTGGTCTCGGCTGGTCTTGAAATAAAATCCTGAGTCCGGTTTGCCCGAGACCGAGAGGAGGGCGAGACGAGACCGAGACCATCAACATGCGGTCTTGAGACCGGTCTCAAGTACTCCAACACTACTATTTAGTCATATCCACATTACTGATGATTATCGTAGTAGTAGTTAAATAAAATTGGCTAAGTGGTGTCTGTCTGTCTGTCTGTCTGTCTGTGGTCAGTCACGATTTGTGATGGAAGTGATGTCATCAGTGATGTCACTTGAGCAATTGTGAAGAAACAACTGTGTTTGCTCAACTGTGATGTCACTTGTCATCAGTGATGTCACTCGAGCAACTGTGATGTAGTATGAGCTAGGGGTGCTCCGATCCGGCTAAGCCACGATCCGATCCGATTCCGATTCCTGGGGTCACGATCCGATTCCAGAATCGATTCTCGATTCCAACGATTCTCGATTCCAACGATTCTCGATTCCAGAATCTAGACTCGATTCTCAATTATGTAGTTTTATATTGCAATAACACACAAAGGTAAATCTAAGACAAAAAATGACAAATGTATTAATGCTGAACTTCAAATTCAACTTCTGAAGTATTACAGTCAGGGCCTAAATTCATTTTGCAAACTAGGGGGGAATTCCCCCCTTATGTTCTTCAGATAAGATGGATTTATAGGCTGGGGGGGATCTGTAGACTTTGAGAAGGATTTATAGATTTTGGGGGGAATACATTAACCAGAGTTCTTAAGTGAAGAGGTGGTGGCACCGTGGCAGTACAGTACACAAATGACATGAACATTTGGACACTTATTCAGCCGGTATCTTGCATGCTGCGTTCAGGTGCACTAGGGGTCGACCGATTATCGGTTTGGCCGATTATTATGGCCGATATTTTGCCGATTATCTGTATCGGCATTTTCATTGGCTGTTTGCCGATATAATAATTCAATAAAAAAATGCGCTAATTTGCAGCTGCTGCGGCTGGAAGGAGCCTCTCCTACAGTACTGTACTTCCCTCTGTGTGATCTGGAGCAATGTCCCTCCCACAGCGCTATCTGATTGGTTACACATCGAGCAATAGCCTATCAGAGAGCTGCTCAGAGATGAAATCTGACACCTCAGTGCTCCAGCCTGCACAAAGGCAGGCCGTGGCCGTCTGAGCTGTGCTGCCTCTGTGGAGCGGACAGCGGACTTGACTAGTTGGCTGTTGCGACTGTGTGACAGTCACAGTGTTAAGGTAAAGCTGCAGATATTGCCATGCCGAAGTTGTACTAAAGTTAATATACATAATAATTACCTACGCTGACATTTCAAAAACACCACGATCTTATGAGCGATTCGTATGAAGCGCAGCCTCGCACAGTGCAAAGTGTGTGGAGATAGGTCTGTCTATAAGTGAGAGAGATGATTGTTGCAGTGATAACGATAAGATAACAGAGATTATTTGTGTACTGATAGCATATATCTTTGAGTAACGTTGGTGTCTGCTGTGCAAGTGCAACTCAAACTTATCACCGTCCACCGCTGTTGAAGAGGGCAAAATAGCCTAGTAACCTCACAAAGCAGTGCATGGGGCACTAGTTTTTAATTCCATAGTAGCGTGCGTGTCCACGGTGTAGCGTCGCTCTTTTTGAATCAAATGGCCATGGTTGTCAGTAGCGAAGCTGTTTTATTGATCCAGTCGCGCTTCGTGTCCGAAAAATACATTGGCAGGCAGGCATGTCTGGGCAAGCTGCAGCGGACTTTTTTTCTGCTCTCTCTGACTCTCTCTCTGCTTGGGACAAGGAACCGAATAAACTAGGACGAGACATTTCATCAGCGGACTCTAGAATGAAACAAGGAACCATCAGCGGATGCACGGATGAACGTGTTTGTTTCAGTATTCTCCTTTGAGAGCCTGGGGGTGAGGTTAGTGTCAGGTGTAAGCGGAGGGAAACCCTCTATTATTTTGTTACTGTAGTGAGTCGGTGTTAGTTTGTTAAAAGTATAAGTCCACAGCTTTATCTTGATAATGTGCCCAAGTCTCCACTAGATTGAACAAACACACACACACACACACACACACACACACACATACACTTTGATTCATATCAATATTAATAGAGTGAATATTTTCAAATAATATTGTAGTTGGATAAACTGAAGAAAATGAATTTCAACAACGGGTCGTGTTATTCTAAATTTTGACACCAAGATTTAAATTTTTACTGCAAACATATATCGGTTCCAAAATATCGGTTATCGGTGTCTTTCATTGCCGATAATCGATATCGATATCTGCCCTGAAAAACCCATATCGGTCGACCCCTAAGGTGCACTGTATTTTTTTTTTTTTTTTTTTTACGATTTTAAGAATCGATTATTGGGAGTTTGGAATCGATCCAGGAATCGTGGCATTAAGAATCGCGATCCTTTCAGAATTGATTTTTTGGAGCACCCCTAGTATGAGCCAATGGCGCACAGTTGCACAATGTCTTTCTGTCAGAACAAGTTTAGGTTAACTTGCAAACACAGTTTTCCTTAACGTGTGTATGTCTGTATTTCAATCATACCACCAGATTTGGTCAGTAAAGAAGAGGTTCCCCCTGAGCAGCAGGAGTGGAGTTCCAGTCTGGACCAGGAGGACCCAGACCCACCACACAGTAAAGAGGAACAGGAGGAACTCTGGACCAGTCAGGAGGGAGAGCAGCTTCAGGAGAACTCGAAGCCCCCAGACGTTAAAGAGGAACAGGAGGAACCCTGCACCAGTCAGGAGGGACAGCAGCTTCAGGAGAACTCGAAGCCCCCAGACATTAAAGAGGAACAGGAGGAACCCTGCACCAGTCAGGAGGGAGAGCAGCTTCAGGAGAACTCAAAGCCCCCAGACATTAAAGAGGAACAGGAGGAACCCTGCACCAGTCAGGAGGGACAGCAGCTTCAGGACGACTCAAAGCCCCCAGACATTAAAGAGGAACGGGGTGAACTCTGCACCTTTCAGGTGCAGCGTATTTACTATACCCTGAGCGGTACCCACCTCGTCCTCCTCCCTCTTGTCCCTCCTGACCGTACCAGTCAGGAGGGACAGCAGCTTCAGGGGGACTCAAAGCCCCCACACATTAAAGAGGAACAGAGGGAACCCTGCACCAGTCAGGAGGGAGAGCAGCTTCAGGAGGACCCAGAGCCCCCACACATTAAAGAGGAACCCGGGGAACTCTGCATCAGTCAGGAGGGAGAGCAGCTTCAGGAGGACCCAGAGCCCCCACACATTAAAGAGGAACCCGGGGAACTCTGCATCAGTCAGGATGATTGGATGGAGACTAGTGAACCTCAGTCAGGTGATAAAAGATTTGCCCGCAGGGGAACTCTCGCACTTCACGTCGTAGTAGCTGATTGTGTAAATGGCCATATATCGTGTCATTTCGATAGCAGACCCCTGAATTGAATCAAAATCATATTGTGGCAGACTTTGTGATATCAGCAAATATCATATCTTTGTCCAAAGAATGTATATAATCTTGTATCGTGATGAAACTTGTGATTTATACCCCTATCACAGATGTGACAAAGTGGCATTCAGGTCTTATAATATATATATATATATAATAGGGATGCACCGATTGCCATTTTCTTGGCCGATTCCGATTTCCGATTTTTGAATAGTCTGACTTGCCGATACCGATTTTTGCCGATTCCGATTTTTTTCTTCTAAAAACAACAATTGACAGCTTACACAAACGTTTTTGTAACTTTGTTTGAAAATTAAGATTCATAGAACAATTCTTACATCTAATGGGGATCCAAATAAACAAATAAACAATTCTTATCATTTGCATGAAGTAGGACCATCTCACTCAAACACATCTCAAAATAAAAGTGTTCCAGGTTAGGCTACTGGACAGAGCTTTTTTGTGCAAATACAATGAATACAAAAATTAAATTAAATCCAATAGCCTATATCCCACAGCTATCATGCATTTACTTTTCCAAAAGAAAACAGGTGCAACAGAACATCAAAATGATCCATGGACAAGGAGTTTATAGCCTGGCTCCAGACCAGTCCTCTTGAGTAGAGGGGAAATGAGTTTATGAGTTACAGTAACGATCTTCAGTCTGAATATCAGGCGGAGTTTACACACAGTCCGAAGTTTGGTATGCGTATTTTTATCTGCCATCCGAAAAAATATCATCACGCACAGAAAACGTTGCACACTTGTGAGTCCGATGCATTTTTATTATTATGTCCGTCGTTCTCATGTCGTTCTATTTGCAATACGAAACAAATAGTCTCTCCTGTATCCACCACGTTGCAACATGAGTGACAGGCTGAGGCAGCAGCGCTGATGTGGATGGAAAAGGCAGGTCGGGGAATGGTTATACTGGACACAATGCTCACGTTCACCTCGCCAAGCCGGCTGTGCGCTGTGGCCGGGTGCAGCAGCACTGCTTCCCGGGTAGAGAGAGCAGAGAGAGGGGGGCCAGTGAGGTGAAGCGAGCCGCTCAGACTGGACTCCAGCCGAGCGGGACTCGGTCGCATCTCTGTCTCCACGGCTTATTTTCGACTTGCATGTGTGACAAACTGCGAGCTTTGTCTACTTCACTGACGGTGAAAAAAATCCACAACGAGGAAGGTATGCTGGCGTGTGTGATGTGGTGACTGGGTGCCTGTCTCGGTGCTTTGGGGTGCGCGCACGTCATGTGAAAATCGGCTCACAGAATCGGCTATTTAGAGTGACCGGCGCAGATCACCGATCGAGGCCGATCACGTGAAAATCGGCCATTTCCGGTCACGTGCCGATCGATCGGTGCATATAATATATTATAATATATAATATATTATATATTAATATATTACAATATATTGAAAATGTCTTAAAAAAGGTTTTAAAAGGTATTGAAATGTATTGAATTAACTTCAGGATTCCTGCATATTGTGTAAAAAAAGAAAACATATAACTACTGATTGAACTTATTTACTCAACTAAACGTGGAAAAAAAGTACAGGCTCTGAAACAGTGGTGTAATCTAACAAAGTAATAATACTTCATTACAGTACAGTTAAGTATTTTTTGGGAGTATCTGGACTGTACTTGAGTATTAATATCAGAGTTCCCATGGTCATGGAGAATCTGGAAAAGTCATGGAGTTTGAAAATCTTTTTTTCCAGCCTGGAAAAGTTAATTGAATTTGTAAAAATCTACAAAAGCTTTGGAAAAGTGATGGAATTTAATTGCGTTTTCTGTATTGAAATTAATTTGGTTATGTTATAGTAATATATCTTCCATGGATGATATTCCTTGTGACGTTTTGGTGTTGGCACAGGAACATGCGTCGATGCTGCATTAGCCTTACACATAGGTCTGTGTATTGTTTGTTTATCACAACTTTAACCGGCGAGTTGTTGCTTTTGAGTTTTGAAAGTATTTTTTTTGTTGTCTTTGTAGATAATATGGCTCCATCTCCATATGACGCTGTTCCCCCTGAGACGCAGACTACAACTGGACTGAAGAAGGCAGTTGTAGTCTTGCACAGACTATCTGCCACAGTGCAAAAGCCCAACAAAGGTAACCCTCCAGCTCTTTCACTTTTTTGAGTGATACATTCTACTATTGTTTGTATGAAAATAACGGACAATTAGACAATGAAAAAGGGGGTTGTTTAATTTTTATACAATATTCAGCCATATAAAACGGATAGTTCCGGTCCTCCGCTTGTGACTGCATCACAGTAGTATCCTGCACCATGTTATCTAACGTTAGCTAAGCCCGCTGCCTATAACAACGTTCATCAGCCTCAAAACACCATTGAGTGACCAAAACATTAGCTTGTTGGTAACACTTTATAATACTGTTACACAGTACTGTACTGTGGTAAAGTGTTACCAGCTTGTTAACCATTTAATGTGGCTAACGTTATCCTTGCAGCTAAGCTAGTACAGAGGGAATACTGTTTCCGGCGTAACTTGATCTCTCTCTTGGTCTCATACACTATGTTACTGCATGCTGCAGATCTCTCTCTGGGTCTGATACACTACGTTACTGCATGCTGCAGATCTCTATCTGGGTCTGATACACTATGTTACTACATGCTGCAGATCTCTCTCTGGGTCTGATACACTATGTTACTGCATGCTGCAGATCTCTCTCTGGGTCTGATACACTACGTTACTGCATGCTGCAGATCTCTCTCTGGGTCTGATACACTATGTTACTGCATGCTGCAGATCTCTATCTGGGTCTGATACACTACGTTACTGCATGCTGCAGATCTCTCTCTGGGTCTGATACACTATGTTACTGCATGCTGCAGATCTCTCTCTGGGTCTGATACACTACGTTACTGCATGCTGCAGATCTCTCTCTGGGTCTGATACACTATGTTACTGCATGCTGCAGATCTCTCTCTGGGTCTGATACACTACGTTACTGCATGCTGCAGATCTCTCTCTGGGTCTGATACACTATGTTACTGCATGCTGCAGATCTCTCTCTGGGTCTGATACACTATGTTACTGCATGCTGCAGATCTCTCTCTGGGTCTGATACACTATGTTACTGCATGCTGCAGATCTCTCTCTGGGTCTGATACACTATGTTACTGCATGCTGCAGATCTCTCTCTGGGTCTGGGACACTTCTAGCTCAAACTGCTGTCAGAATCCTGGCTGGTGTGAAACAGGCCTATTGGTCCATCATTTGCGAGCTGCACAATCACAACCCAAAGCTGCTTTATCGCCTATTTTACTCTAAATAGGACCAGAATTTACTAAATTAATATCATGATGCTGTGCTATATTGAAGAAGACTTGAAACTAGCGATTGAGACCATTTGAGATTATTTTTTCAATTAGTCGATTCATCTAACTTTTGTTGTTGTATATATATATATATACTGAATTTCAAATTCTAAAGGATTGCTGACAGATTCATGTTTAAACTGGAGGAATATGCAGTTAAGATCATCACTGACAAATACATGTTTTCATTAGTTTGGGGCAAGGCAAGGAAAGTAATTGAAATGATTTAACTTACATGAATTTAAGTGACTTTTAGTTACAAACACCTTACGGGGGCTTTTGCTTCAGTTGTACATAATGTTACAGTTACGTCATTTCCAATTTGCAGAATTTGCAGCACATTGTTGGGTATCAGTCTAAAATACTCCCACACTTTTACATGATCGTGGACAAGCTTTTGTAGATGCAGCTTCTCCTGTCGCTTGGGAATAACAATCCATGCTATGACTGACGGGCACTGCCATCTTCACTACCTAGCCGGCTTCCACTGGGATTTTTTTCCAAAACAAAATTGATTCTACACAAGTCTAAACCACACAGAAGCCATTCAAAAGTTTGATTTCAAAGTCTCATATTGGAACGGAGCTATCTTGTGCATTACTTATCTCTGCTTCACTTGTGCGATGCATCGAAGCGCGTTAAGTCAAGGGAGAAGTAGGGTCATTTCCACATTGTTCCATCCCATACCTATCATGGATCTCATTGAAATTATGAAATAATAGTAACAAGTTTATGTTGACTTGCATTCACAGTTTTCCTTAATGTGTGTATGTCTTTCAGTCGTACCACCAGAGATGGTCTGTAAAGATGAGGTTCCCCCTGAGCAGCAGGAGTGGAGCTCCAGTCTGGACCAGGAGGACACAGAGCCCCCACACATGAAGCCATTTAAATGCTCAGTCTGTGGTAAAGGTTTTGGTCATAAAGGAGACTTGAAGACACACATGATAGTCCACACAGGAGATAAACAATTTCATTGCTCTCTCTGTGGTAAAGGTTTTGGTCAGAAAGGACACTTGAAGAGACACATGATAGTCCACACAGGAGATAAACAATTTAAATGCTCAGTCTGTGGTAAAGGTTTTGGTCAGAAAAGAGACTTGAAGACACACATGATAGTCCACACAGGAGATACACAATTTAAATGTTCACTCTGTGGTAAAGGTTTTGGTCGTAAAGCAGACTTGAAGAGACACATGATAGTCCACACAGGAGATAAACAATTTAAATGCTCAGTCTGTGGTAAAGGTTTTGGTCGTGAAGCATACGTGAAGACACACATGATAGGCCACACAGGACAGAAGTCATTTAAATGCTCAGTCTGTGGTAAAGGTTTTGGTCATGAAGCAGACGTGAAGAAACACATGATAGTCCACACAGGAGATAAACAATTTAAATGTTCAGTCTGTGGTAAAGGTTTTGGTCGTGAAGCATACGTGAAGACACACATGATAGGCCACACAGGACAGAAGTCATTTAAATGCTCAGTCTGTGGTAAAGGTTTTGGTCGTGAAGCAGACGTGAAGAAACACATGATAGTCCACACAGGAGATAAACAATTTAAATGCTCCGTCTGTGGTAAAGGTTTTGGTCGTAAAGGAGACTTGAAGAGACACATGATAATCCACACAGGAGATAAACAATTTAAATGCTCAGTCTGTGGTAAAGGTTTTGGTCAGAAAGCAGACTTGAAGAGACACATGATAATCCACACAGGAGATAAACAATTTAAATGCTCAGTCTGTGGTAAAGGTTTTGGTCGTGAAGAAAACTTGAAGAGACACATGATAGTCCACACAGGAGATAAACAATTTAAATGCTCAGTCTGTGGTAAAGGTTTTGGTCGTGAAGCACACTTGAAGAAACACATGATAGTCCACACAGGAGATAAACAATTTAAATGCTCAGTCTGTGGTAAAGGTTTTGGTCTAAAAGGAAACTTGAAGAGACACATGATAGTCCACACAGGAAGATAAACAATGTAATTGCTCTCTCTGTGGTAAAGGTGTTGGTCGTAAAACAGACTTGAAGAGACACATGATAGTCCACACAGGAGATAAACCATTTAAATGTTCACTCTGTGGTAAAGGTTTTGGTCAGAAAGCAGACTTGAAGAGACACATGATAGTCCACACAGGAGATACACAATTTAAATGTTCAGTCTGTGGTAAAGGTTATGGTCGTAAAGCAGACTTGAAGAGACACATGATAGTCCACACAGGAGTTAAACAATTTAAATGTTCAGTCTGTGGTAAAGGTTATGGTTGTAAAACAGACTTGAAGAGACACATGATAGTCCACACAGGAGATACACAATTTAAATGTTCAGTCTGTGGTAAAGGTTATGGTCGTAAAGCAGACTTGAAGAGACACATGATAGTCCACACAGGAGATAAACAATTTAAATGTTCAGTCTGTGGTAAAGGTTTTTGTCGTAAAGGAGACTTGAAGAGACACATGATAGTCCACACAGGAGATACACAATTTAAATGTTCAGTCTGTGGTAAAGGTTTTGGTTATGTCAATGTTTATTATATTAAACGTTACAATTGCAAACCGTATAACTGAGTTATGCATGTGTATTTTTTATTGTCATTCTAAATTTCATCACCTTGTTTCCTCTGATTAATATTTAAATTCAAATACATGTCATGTCATATATATGTGTGTGTGTGTGTGTGTGTGTGTGTGTGTGTGTGTGTGTGTGTTTTGAATAGCTTGGGGGCGGGGGGGTTCCACCCTATGAAAAGGCAATGGATTAGATTAGTCGTCAATCAACATGTACTGTAGGATCCGGTCAAACAGCAAGACAAACTGTAGGCTAGTGGAGTGGACGCTGGATGGAGTTGAGATGCTGTCAGTCTGTGGCCACAAATCTCTGCGGGTGAGAGAGAGACCTCTGTCCGGGCAAACACAGCTGGCTAGTTAGTAGGAGGAGTTATTTAATGGACAGCACTCCTCCCCTCCCCTCACCAACCACACCTCCTCAGCCAGTCGCTTTCCAGAGAGGACGAGAGGAGCTGTGGGTGATCCAGCAGCAGCGTTGCGCTGAGCTGAAGGACATCTCTCCACAGTTGAATTGCTCACACACACTCCTGCTCAGATTAAACAACATGGACTCATGGAGATGTCTCCTCTACATGGCCGTCACCGTCTGCATGTTGAAAGGTAGGTCCAGACACACACGCTTCATTCACTCCATTTCCCCAAACAGAAAACTACCATGTGTTCGATTGTCAATAAGGGACTGGAGGGGAGGTGGGGGGCAAAATGTCGCTTTTTCTTCTTTTCTTCCTCGCACATTCCCCCCACGTCTGTAGCCTACTCAATAGCAAGTTTATGACCTTATTGTAGCCTACTGTTGTAGCCTACAGTATCCTACTGTATTGTAATGTTATTTTCATCTTACATTTTTATTTTATCTATCACTATCAGATCACTATAGGACGAATCAGCGTGACGTCACTTGCCACCCAGAAATGCGAGTCGGCCGACTAGAGTCACGTTCCATAGGGTTCCATTGCCGTTGCCACCCAGTGACGCGGTTTGTTGACCAAAAATGTATAGTAGGCTATCCTTCTAAAATGTACTATAGGCTATCACTACATTTTTTTTAGTACGCTATAATAGCCAACTACATAATATAATAATATAATTTAGCATGTGTTTAATAAAGTAACAACTAGCCTATACGTGGACAATAGGCTACCTAGCCTATATTATTAGTGTTATTATTCTATCACACAGATGTGGTGTGTGATTTATCTGTCCATCTTACTAAGTCAGCTTGCTTCCCAATGCTGTGTAATAGGGATGTTCATTTTGAAAATTTTCCAAAATCGATAATCGGTGAGAATTAACGATCAATTATCGATTATCGATTTTATTAATACTTAGAAAATTTTCAATATTTTCATTTTTTTTTTTTTTTTTTTTTTTTTTTTTTTTTTTAACAAAATGAATGCCTATGGCAGAAAATACGAAAGACAACGTGTTCTCCTCAATGAACTCTTTATTTCAATGTGTCTCCTCTCCAACACTGCTGTCCCCGGCGCATGCCGGTGTGAATTTCTCATGTTTAAAACAGTTTTGTTGGCACAAAGGCCCGTGCCCAGCCAGAAAACTAGAGACTATATGAAGCTCCACCTCACGTTAGTCGGCTGTGCAATGGAGTGGGGCGAGGAGGAACGAATTCCACCCAAACCTAGTCCAAAAAAAAAAAAAAAAAAAAATTTTTTTTTTTTTTTTTAATAATTAAAAAATCGATCCAAATGCCACAGGATCGATTCCAATCCTTAACGATCGATTATCGATTTTCGATAATTGATGAACATCCCTACTGTGTAACATAAAACATTTTCACGAAAAGCTCCAACATTAGACTTCTTGGTTTCTGTGGATTGAACAAATAGAAAGTAACATGACATTAATATGGATTGTTGAAAGTCATTGGACTAACAGGATAGAACCACAGCACTGGCAGTTAGCCTAATTGGGAGTCTCATATTTCATTCTGCTCTGTGTGTGTGTGTGTGTGTGTGTGTGTGTGTGTGTGTGTGTGTGTGTGTGTGTGTGTGTGTGTGTGTGTGTGTGTGTGTGTGTGTCAAATGCCTCAGAGAGAGAGAGAGAGAGAGAGAGAGAGATTGACACTGGTGAACTAGGGGGTCACCTCTGATCTCTGACTCCACACAAGCCTGAGTTTTCTTCAAAGCCCTTCAACTGTGATGGCTGACAGAGCGGGGGGGGGGGGGGTGCGATGTGATGTCAGACTGACACCTCTTGTCGCACCTTTGAGACACTCTCTGTCACCACGTACGCGTCTGTTTCCTCTGGATTGACACGGGCTGTCAGTGAACGTCTTACCTTGGTCTTACCTTTGCTGCCTGTGTTTGTTCTAAAGGGAGGAGCCACCCCGCGGGCAATTTAGAAACCCTGAGGGGGGGAACCAGCCCTGAGTTTATACCTCAGATCAGATCATGAAATCTCCCCATCATCACCAGATCTATTCTAATCATTTTCTTATATTCTGACTGAGAACATTTGTGATCATCACAAACTCTGTAGTCCGGTGGTTCTCAAATGGGGATCCGGGGACCCCCAGGGGTCCTTGAGGGGGTTCCAGGGGGTCCCCAGCCAAAAGGCGCGTGATTTATTTTCACTATAATTTAAATTCATAAGTAACACAATGACTATTTCTGTCATGGGTTTTATACACTTTCTGTAATAAAACATCTAAAATCATCAATCTTATTATCATATGGGGGACCGTGGGACAAAATCCTATCAAATGGGGGTCCGTGGGCTAATCTTTGTCAGTTTAGGGGTCCTTCATGTGAAGAAATGTGAGAACCACTGCTGTAGTCTACTGGCAATATCTTATTGAAGCCTCTCTCGGAACAAGGTGGAGACGTGTGTGTGTGTGTGTGTGTGTGTGTGTGTGTGTGTGTGTGTGTGTGTGTGTGTGTGTGTGTGTGTGTGTGTGTGTGTGTGTGTGTGTGTGTGTGTGTGTGTGTGTGTGTGTGTGTGTGTGCATGCGCGCTTGTGTGTCTGTGTGTGTGTGCGTGCGTGTGTGCGTGTGTGTACATGCACACCACGTTAATGTATGTGTGCACCTGCCTGGGGTTGTTTGAGCCCTTATCCATCTCACTGGCATTATTAAGTCTGGTTAATGGGTGGGTGGGTTTGGTCAATCTTATTAAGACTTAAACGAGATCAGGGCTCTGCTACATGGCTCCCAGGCTCGCTTTCAGCATCATATTTGGCAAGATATCAGAAGCCCCTAATGCACTTGGATGTATTACAGGTACATCTTTGGGACAATAACGCACATTGATGTCATCTTGCTTGTGAAATTTGATTATGGGGAGGGGGGGGGCGGGGAGGCAGATCCGAGGTCGATTCAGCCATGGACAAAGACAAGCTTTCAACTGATCTTGCTGTTCCAAGAGTCCCTTTTAGGACAGAACAGGACACGATGGAGGGCCGATGGGAATAGCGCCTATACAAACTCCCTGCCAAATCATCTGGCTAAAGTGCTTCCCCATTGGCGCTTTAGTAAAGTGCTTCCCCATTGGCGCTTTAGTGAAATTGGGCTACGGCCATTATAGCGAAGTAGAAAGGATGCTGGCAAATTGCTCCGCACAGTAATTGAAAGAGTGGAGACGGGAGGAGCCGTGGAGACAGAGGAGAGTCTGCTGGAGGAGGAAGCTGTGAAGCTGTTTGTCAGATACACACTGTGTAGCCAGCCCTACCTGAGAATGAATCTTTGGCGTTCATGAATAATTCCAAACAAGCTCACTATGCCCATTCCAAGCCTGAATGGGAAACCATCCACTCTGAAATGGAGAAGAGCACTCTGGCAGAAGTTTAGTTCCTGTTCTGCCAAAGCCATTATAGAAGCTGGCTGGCTGACCTAGTATGGAGCCAGATTTATACTGTGATATGTGATAGGATGCCTTCAGGGGATGAATGTTACAATTATAATAATGACAAATGTCCTCCGGGACAATAAAGTCTGGATTATAGTGACGTCTGAGTCTTCATAGTGTTTCTATGACATAACATGTGTTTCCTGTCGACGTGTACGGTCCTCATAGAGGGCCTGCCGCCGGGAAAGGGATGTATTTCTGTAGGCCAACCCGGGAGTTCGCATCACGCTGGGTTCCCTCGTCTCAAAATCAATGCTTTCCTTTGATTTTTGTTTTGTTTGGTTCGATGCCTGAAATAAGATCTGTGGTTGACGAAAGTTTATGATACTGAGATCTTTGTGTTCAGCAAGCATACAGTAAATGCAATCGGCAAAAATCGTGGTCGCCAGAAAACGCTACGAAAATCAGAAAGATTGTGTTCATTTGTGAAGATGATCTTGCTGAACACAGATATCCTAAATTGAACCTTTTGTTAACCACAGACCTTATTTCAGCCATCTAACAAAACAAACAAACAATAACATTCAAAAGTCCAATTGAGTTCCGGGCGAGGGAACCAGGAAATGCTAATTTACGGGTTGAACTCATTCCTGCGCTAGCCTACTCTATTGCTGTGGTCTCAGTCAGTCACCCAGTTCAGCACTGTCTGGATTTTCTGTTTGTTTGAGTGTCTGTAGGTGGCGCTCTTGTATGTTCAGTCTTGGTGGCTGTTATCATGCAGCTAACGTAAGTTACGGAGGTAACTATGGTTCTGTGAATTCCTGGATGACTGCCAGTGGCAGTTTAACTGTGAATAATGATCTCGCGCTCCGCGACAGACGAGTGTTTTTATACCAACGTAGTCACGTACGTGACGTGGGGCACCTGCGCATCTATAAAGGTGCGCCGTGACCCACCATACGCCATCTCAGAATCTTCTCGCACCGAAGGTTCCGAGTGACCTGCATGACTGGCAGTCATCCAGGAATTCACAGAACCATAGTTACCTCCGTAACTTACGTTCTGTTTCATTCCTTCCTGACTGCCAGTGGCAGTTTAACTGTGGATGACTTATACCTGCGGCGTCACGAGGAACCCACTCACCTACTGGTCCATCGCCGCCAATGGCAGGACTGCCGCCGCCAGCGTGGACCCTGAGGCCACGTTGATGCGGTAGAATCTGGAGAATGTGCCGGGTGCTGTCATGAAGCCGCCGCACAGATCTCCGCCAGGGACACTCCCCTCATCGCAGCCCAGGATGTGGCCACACTCCTGGTCGAATGACAAACAATGTCAGAGGGCGCAGGCTTCCCTGCTTCATTGTGTCCACAATCCAGTGGGACAGCCTCTGTTTGGACAGAGCCTGTCCCCTGTTCTTCCCGCCGTAGCAGACAAAAGCTGCTCTGAGCGTCTGATGGTCTGCGTCGCCTTGATATAAAGCCGCACCGCCCGGGACATAACGAAGTGTCGCTCTCCCCTGGCTGAGAGCCAGCCGGGGAAGGATGGTATGCCTCCAGCTCTATGGCCTGGTTAATATGCGTCGGGGACAAGACCTTGGGCAGGAACGCCACCTTCGGCCACAGAGTCGCCCCCGAGCCATCCGCCTTCCACCGAAGGCATGTCGGGCTAATGGAAAGAGCGTGGAGCTCCCCCACCCGCTTGGCCGTTGTAACTGCCAGTAAAAACGCAGTTTTTTTTCGACACTATTACGCAGCGTCTCGCACACAGAGGGTCCGAGGCCCGTCAGGAGCGCCCGGTCCCCTTTAACGGCCACACCCAGCTGAAGGTGGGCCGGACACCGATGCCAAACCTCCCCGTCCAGCTGGGACAGGAGGTCAACTCTCGCTGGGAGCTGTCATGGTTCCCCGTCCAACCGTCCGAGGAGTGCCGGGAACCACCGCCTGGCTGGCCACTTGGGGGCCACCAGGAGAACCCTGCGACCCGACGACCTCACTCCGTGAAGCGTGAGCCCTATCAGGGGGATCGGAGGGAACGCATATAGCAGATTGCTCGGCCAAGTGTTGGCGAGAACGTCCATACCCAGCTTTTTAGAGAAGGCAAGAAGTGCTTCAGCACCAAGTAAATCGTCTGCAGTTCGACGACATTGATGTGCTGCCCCCTCCACCGAGGGCACCACACCCCCTGGACTGACCTCCTTTGCCATACCGCCCCCCAACCCTGGGGCGAGGCATCCCGTTGTCACGACCTCCCACCGTGCTGTGCCCGAGCCGAGAGGCACCCCGTGCAGCAGGAACGTGCTGTCTGTCCCGCCAGTGGCGGAGATGGATAAGAGGTTTGTGTGTGACCCTGACTTTGACCCACCTGTGAAGTCGAGGATCCCTATGGAGGCTGCTGAACCACATCTGTAGAGGGCGCAGCCTTAGGAAATAGTTGGAGTAGAACCCATCGCTTTGTATACGTGGGTTCAGTGGTGTGATAGCCCCTTTGTCCAGGAGTTTGACTCTCTCCTGTGACCAAGCTTGCACCCTTGCGGGGTCCGTGACGAAGGTCATCCTGACCCCGGAAGGTGGTGGGGGCCGGCGGTGGAACTGCCGCCTGTAGCCTTTGGACCTGGTGTCCAGGACCCATGGGTCCTGTGAATGGGCCGCCCAACAGGCCAGGTGCTGATGTGTGAATCTGCCCACCGCCGGCCCTGACCTCTCAGGCTGTGCCTGGAGGACCTCCCGCGGCTCTGGGGGGGCGCCGGTCGTAGCCGCGCCCACGCCCACGCCCCCGGGGCGGGGGGTGCACCCCCCTGGGCTGCCGTCCACTGTCAGTCGCCTCCTGGACATGCTCTCTTGCCTGCCCAGGCGAGTCCCAGTATCGCAAGTGCCGTGGCTCCCGCCTCTTGCTCCGTCTCCCCGAGACGTAGGCCGAGGCCGCCCCTGCACCTCTGCTGCGCCGACCCCAGGCCTCTGAGGCCTGGTTAGACTGTTTCCTCCGTTCCAGGGCCCTTTCTGCCTCTGGCCCGAACAACTGACCGGGCACCACCGGGAGCGTCCTCAACGCCCGCCTGCAGTCATCAGACATAGGCGCCTGCGCCAGCCACACCTGCCGACGTGCCACGACCAGGGTGGACATAACACGGCCCAGCTCCCTCGACATGAACCCGAAGGCCTGCAGGGCCGCCTCATGTGTGTGTCCCAACTCCGCCCCCTGATGCGTCGCCTGCATCATCTGGGACTGGGCGAGGAGGAGCACGGAGAGGGAGTTTCCCATCCGAGCCACCCGAGCCGCCGCCTCATACGCCTTCACTAGCAGGTCATCTGTGACCCGGCACTGTGCGCTAGGACACTTGGCCTTGTCCCCCAGCGCGGCGTCCGGCGAGAGGACCAGCGACGCTATGCAATGGTCCACTGGGGGCATGCGGGCCAGACCATGTATCGCCGCATCCCGCATGGAGGCCAGGGTCCTGCCATCTTCGCATGGCGACCCCGCGTCTCCGTGTCTGCCCAGCAGCTCTTCAGTGCCTCCAGAAAGGCGGGAGAGGGCGGGACCTCAAAGGGCGGCTCTGACGGAGCCCGCCTAAATAGTGGGTTGCTCGGCTGAACTGCCGTCACGTCGTCCAGGCCGACCCTAGCCAGGGCTGCCCGCAGTATTGCCTGCAGTGGCTGGGCACCGACCCCCCGCTCGGTGCACGCCGAACTCCTGAGGGAAGTCTCTGAGCCGTCCCTGGCCTCCGTGCTTCCCCCTATGACCGCCAAGACCGACCGCTCCGGGGAATGATCCTCCCCGGGGTCGTCATATTCCTCCTCGCGGTACTCCCCGCGGTCCTGGAACATGGTGTTCGACGCTGCCATTGACAGCGCGTCCTCCCTGGCCACGCCCGCCCAGGAACCTGGGTGCGCAGGAGGCACCATCAGAGCCTTGAGTTGCTCCAACTCTGCTCGCAAGGCCACCATGTCCTGGCGAGAGGAAGTCTCCTTCTTCGCCTTCTTCCGCGGACTACGGTTCTTCGTCTGCGTCCTGCTCTTGCGCTTCTTAGCGGCAGCGGCAGACCTAGTGCAGACCCCCGATGGTGGGAGGGTCACCTCAGCCAAGGCCGGTAAGACCCTCTCCCCTCCGTGGTCCTCCCCCTTGCGCTCCCCCTGGTGCCGCTTGCGGGGAGACCGCCTAGGGCTGCTGACCACGGGTGGGCGGTGACCAAGCAACCAGCCTTCCACCTCACACAACCGCTCCTCCCTTACGCGGAGGGGCAGGATACCACAATTAACGCAGGGGTCCGTCAGGGCCTCCCGGAGGTGACCCACCCCGAGGCAGCTGGGGCACATCTCATGGCCATCCTCCACGTGCAGCTCGACGCCACAGGAGGAACAGGCCAGCATCGTCAAACGAGCACAGGGGGTCAAGCCCGTAACTTGGAGCGGGACCTGGGACACAGTCCAGGACACGTCCGCACTGCGGCGACGAGGGCCCGGCTGGGAGATCGGAGCGGGCCCTGGGACCCAGTCCAGGACACGTCCGCACTGCGGCGACAAGGGCCGGGCTGGGAGATCGGAGCGGGCCCTGGGACACAGTCCAGGACACGTCCGCACTGCGGCGAAAGGGCCGGGCTGGGAGATCGGAGCGGGCCCTGGGACACCGTCCAGGACACGTCCGCGCCCAACAAGCTAGCTTTACAATATAATATAATACAGTATGATATAATACAATATTATATATAATCCTCTACAATTATACAATCTAATTGTACAAAAGGCTATAGGCTATACAGCTTAGAATCTCGTAATATAATATAGTATAGTATAATATAGTATAGTATAATACAATATTATCATAATAATATATACACAATTATGCAATATAATCGCTACCATATAATACTTGCCTATTTCTTTAGTAGCAATAGGCAATATACAAGCCCGACCAGGCAACCTAGACGGGGGTAGCGTGCCACGCAAACCCACGGCTAGGGCCGGCCGCCTAGGCCGGAGGCAGCCCTGTAACGGAGCTACCTCCCGACCAGGGGAGAGGTGGTAGGCAGCCACCCACAGCCTTAGAGGACAACCCCGTTGCACTCTGACTCTCAAGTCCCAGGCTGATCGGAATGGCTGACTTACACACCTTCAGGCCGTGTACCTACCTCTCCTTTGCGTCTGTCTCTGATCAAAGTGGAGAATCCGAATCACGGAGCTCCGGAGCCGCACACCTGTCGAACCACGCAGGTTGCGAGAAGATCAAAGATGGCGTATGGTGGGTCACGGCGCACCTTTATAGATGCGCAGGTGCCCCACGTCACGTACGTGACTACGTTGGTATAAAAACACTCGTCTGTCGCGGAGCGCGAGATCATTATTCACAGTTAAACTGCCACTGGCAGTCAGGAAGGAATGAAACAGAACTGACAATGGAATGACATAAGTTAGTCCAAAGTTCAATAGACTCTTTTCACTGGGCCCTTTTTGTCGAAAAGGCAGGATAAACACAGGTGCAAGCAAAACACTAATGAGGGTTTCCACAACTTCCAATCATGGAAGATGGAAACCCTCATTAGTGTTTTGCTTGCACCTGTGTTTATCCTGCCTTTTCAACACATAATGGCCCCCGTGAAAAGGGTCTATTGTAATTTGGTTGGTGTTTACATTTAATTAAACCATGCTTTCTGCCTAACTGCAAGAAATGTCAAATGCATCACTACCTGTGTGTTTAGAACAGCAAATGTACAAACTTCCATCAGCTGGCTGCAGCTTCAGTCAATATTGTGATATATCAGTCGACAACAGAGAACCAACCAGACACGCATTCGTATAAAACTTGTGGATTATTGCTTCACAATAAGCACTGTCTCATTTAATTGCATTTATATAAGAAAATATACCAAAAAGCCAACATGGCTGTCAAGATGTGAGTTTGGCAATGCAATTGAATATGTGTGTGTGTAATAGATTGACTAGCATTTTCTGCCTCTCTTTCTGTCTGAAGTTATCATGACAGTCCAGACAGTCATCTGTGTGCACACTGCAAAAACATCCAACCTAAACAAGTTATCGGTCTCATATTCAGGCCTCAGGGCTGGCGTGTTTCCCGGGACAAAATGAACCCATATGACCCCCAACCCGCCTCCATCCAATTAAATTGGACAACTCCAGAGGGCCCTCCTGGGGGCCCCAGGGCCTGGGACAACTCACCCTGTTGTCCCCTGGCTGTCTGCTGGCAGCCTTCAAATCATATTTTTCTTAAAGCAAGAGAACGGTTGTGCCAGTGAGGTGAGACAAATCCACTTTTCACAATTTCAGCTGTTTCAGAATTTCTCTAGAAATGAGTGTCAATATCTTGAGAAACATAAGGCAGATTGCTGCACTGCTATCAAGACAATGACACTTGAATCTACGAAAATCTTGAAACAAGTCGCCTCACAGCAAGAAGGTCCTGGGTTCGATTCCCGCCTGGGACGCTGTGGGCTCTGAGGGTGTGTCCCCATCCCCATGTCCTCAGTGCCTACCGCCCAGGTGGGCTCGTCAAAAAGGGCCTTTCTGTGCGGAGTTTTGCATGTTCTCCTCGTGCCTCCCTGGGGTTTCCTCCAGATAGGAACCCCCCGCTAAAAACATGCAAAAAAAATTTTTTTACATTGGAAACAAGTGAAATGATGTAACCTTGTTGGCAGATTTGTTCACTAATTTTAAGAAAAGTATAATTTCATGACTCAATAATAGAGTTAATGACTTGTTGAGATGGAGATATTTTGTCTTCATCATTGTCTTCTGTAGTTTCTCTTCAAGGGGAGCCCCAGCGCAGACTGTACAGAGACCTGATGGCTGACTACAACCCACTGGTGAGACCCGTCTTCAATGACACGCACAGCCTCACGGTGTACTTCAGCTTCAGCCTCATGCAGATCATGGATGTGGTGAGTCGATGGTCACTGAACACACAGCTGGCCCGTGTACAGGCCACACGGCAGAGTTAACGCTAACTTCACGGGGGCCATTTTGTTTAGAGAAGGCAGGTAAACACAGGTGCAAGCAAGTGTGTGCCCGTCCGCATGTCCTCGAGTGCCCGCCGCCCGGGTGGTGTCGTCAAAAAGACCTTTCTGTGTGGAGTTTGTGTAACCGAGTTGAATCAGCGCGGATTCCTCGTGAGTCCCGAGTGGTAGCGAGTGGATTGGTTAAACTCACTCCCCAGGTATAAAAGGCATGTTAATCAGCTCCGTCAAGGGAGCTAGCTCTCTTGGCGTTGCGGTTAACATGTCGGTCTCCCAAGCCGAGGGTCGGCAGTTCGAATCCACCCCTGGGCAAGCCCTTAACATGGGTTGCTGCAAGTACCACCTACACAACGCCGTTACATTTGCATGTTCTCCCCGTGCCCCCTGGGGGTTTCCTTCATATACTGTAGGAAGGAACCCCACACCAAACCATGCAATATCCTGGGTGCTGATGTGGTGCCTCCTCTGGTCGTTAGGGGCGCCTGTTCGGAGGGAGGGGAACTGGTTGGAATAGCGTGAACCTCCCACGTGCTATGTCCTACCGGTGAAGCTTCCCCTGTCAGGTGAAAAGAAACGGCTGGCTAACTGCCCATGTCTCGGAGGAAGCATGGAGCCAGTTTCGGCTCTCCCCAGATCGGCAGAGGGTGGAGCAGCAACCAGGATAAATACATTAAAATGAGCACTAATGGGGGATAAAAATGGGATAAAAGAATCGGGGGGAAAAATATTAGAAAGAACACAGGTGCAAGCAAAACAGTAATGTTTTGTTTCGCCTGTGTTTATCCTGCCTTTTTCGACATAAAATGGCCCCCGTGAAAATGGTCTATTAGGAGAAGGGGACAAACAATGAGGATTTCACACACACTGGCTGCTCACTGCACAGCTAAGATAACGCCTTTTCTCATGCGGAAGGATATCCAGTTGTTCCAGTTCAGTACCTTTTGCGTGTGACACTGTTTGGGTTCAACCAAGAGTCAACCTTAATCTAGAATATTTATAATCAAAGTGTTTTTCTCATGTACATGTCTAGAATTTGGATCTTCTGAGCTCAAGCCCGAATCGATATCAGACTGAATTGTCAGCTTGTTACGCTCATTTGCTTCTTCGTAAGCAGCCAACTTGGTGGAGTGGGTGGATTGGAAGGTCTGCACAGAAGATCTGAGCTCAGATGTCTAAGATCATCATGATCTAATCAGATATGACAGGCTTACTCAAACCTCTTAAAAGGACTTGAGACATGAATGTATAAGGATGTGTTGTTTGTGGAAGCTACCTAAACCAATCATGAATAAATAAACATTAGAAATTAGTAGATAATAACATATGAGGGATCAGCCGAGCAGCATTTTGGTAAACAAACCGCGTCACTGGGTGGCAACGGCAATGGAACCCTATGGAGCCTGAGTTTGAGCGTCTGACTCTAGCCGGCTGACCGTGTTTACAATTTAAAAACTGCGACAGTTCACACAACTTTAACACAACATGCATATATTATACAGTACATCAAACTCTTGAGCTAATTCTGCTCTCACTCAGAATGTCAAAATATATAAGCGATGTGATGTATACTTTTTGAGATATTAACGTTTGTTTGGCACAACTCATACTAGTTAACTGCCGCGGGGTAACGCATTTTTGGGTGGCAGTGACGTCACGCTGATTCGTCCTATTCAAGTAATTAAATATTCAATCATAATTTACACTATTTCATGCTCTTAGTCCTAAATGGTCATTGTGAAATAGTACATTGACATTATTTTTCTTTTTCTTTGTTGACTAGCAGCATCTGAAGTGAAGTCTGAATTTATTGAATTTGAGATTTAAGCAGTTTTAAGTAGCCTGATTCTTCCATTTTGAAACTTAATTAGTTCAATTGAAAAAAGTAAACAAACACATAGCACTGACTGGAACCCTACTGTATCTGTGAAACTCAACCTATGATCGAATAGCAGTGTTGTAGTCAAGTCACTTCAACTCCAAGTCGATTCTCGAGTCCCCTGTGTTCGAGTCTGAGTCCAAGTCCGAGTCACCAAAGAAGAGTCAGTCGAGTCCAAGTCATGTTCTCATTACCTGAGTCCGAGTTACTGAACATGAGCGTGAATCCACATGTAGGCGGAACACACGTGCCTGAGCTTGCACAGAATTCACTGTATTAATATAGCTATTCATATCTTTTGCCAAATTATTTAAAAAAAAACAGTCTTTATCAATTAACAAGTCCGAATCCTCGTCTCCAAATTCCGAGTCCGAATGCATGAATGCTTAAAGGGACACTCCGCCGATTTTCAATGATGATTTATTTTGCACATAATCTCACACATATCTGAAAACTGTAAACAGTCTTGCAGCCATTCATTTAGTTTGACAGATATTGAGAGTTCATTTGAGTGAGGTTGTGGACCAGTGATGTCATTCATGCACAAATGACACCGCTACAACAACTTAACTCAAATCAATATCTCAATAATTGTCAAACTAAATGAATGGCTGCAAGACTGTTTATAATTTCCTGATATACTACTGATTTTGTAAAAATAAAAAACTGGTTGAAAATCGGTGGAGTGTTCCTTTAAGTCCAAGTCCAAGTCATCAGTGCTCAAGTCCAAGTCGAGTCACGAGTCCTGAAAATGAGTCCATGACCCGGACTCGGGTCCGACTCGACCCCACTCGACTACAACACTGTCCAATAGAACATCAATTTGAAAATAACTGACGATGCTGTGATTTATTTTTGGGGTTGGGTGGTGGATGCATTTTGTAGAAATCTGAATCTTACGTTTGTTCTCAACAGGATGAGAAGAACCAGGTCTTAACAACTAACATATGGCTGCAGCTGGTAAGACATTTCCTTGTATCTGTACCGACTGGAGATGATAGGAGAGATTATGATGATGCAACTCTCTCAGATATACATGGTATGTAATGTATGTATGAGCATGCGTGTGGAATTAGCCAGGTGAACGCTAAGGTCATTACTGAATGAGTTACTGATGTGTGATGTATCCAATGCAAAACACCTGTGATGTTGCGGCTATCGTGTGATTCTCTGTCAACATGACTGACTTTAAAATGTACTGCTAACTGAACATTTGCTGTTGTTTGTTGCTGTGTGCAGAGCTTTGACAAGAGGTTTCAACCTCAATGAGACCCACCTGGTTAAATAAAGGATAAATAAATAAATAAATAAATAAATAAATAAATAAATAAATAAATAAATAAAATATAAAGAAGAAGAAGCTATATAAATAAAATGTTTTATTGTGATTTAGAATAATCTAGTTTATTTATATAGCCAGTAGGTAATTTTCTTTATTTAAAAAAAGCCAAAAGCCGTCCCCCCATTTCTAATTCTACAATTACATTTAATCCAGTTATTTTTCCTTTTCTCTTTTCACAACTGTCTTTTTATATCTGTCTATTAAAGTATATTAAGTAAATACACATTTTATGCAGTGGACTGAGCAGTCCCAGAATTAGCTAGGAAGCTAAATTTCATCTGCAGCCCCTGGGTCCCTAGACGATATATACAAGGACAGTCAAAAATACATTAAAACAGAGTTACAGTTACAGCGTAAATGCAGTACAAATCTAGTATACATACAACACATACAAAATGAGATAAAAAGGTGCACTGCTTGGTATCGGGGGTTAATGATTACAGTACATGATTGTTGTGATTTCAGCCATGATTTCATTTGTAATTTAAAACTGGTAAATGTAGGTCTTTGATACTGCTGTGAGTACAGTCCCAGATGTTTGTAGCTCTGATGGAGGAAGCTGATGGCCAGGCATATTCAGGCAGCATTTTCTCAGGGGTCTCACAATACAGGACTGAGCAGGACCATTTTAGGTTCCATGACCCACATGACCCCTTGGTCCCTTGAAGGACACACAATGAACAAAATAGAAAAGAGAACATAGCCTAATATGACCAGTTAATGTCAGAAAAAAACTCATCTCAGAAAAAAATGAAAATAAACATGAAGTATTTGCACCCCTGAAATAACAAGCAAAGGGAGCGGAATCTATGAATAACAAACAAGTTTGTGGTCCCTGTGAAATCCATTATCTGAGCATAGTACAAGATTCTTATCGCTACTATCATTTAGCTGCTCATAACACACTCCATATTGTCTCATAGGCTTTTGCTATTTGTTTGTACATGCTCTTGACTGGACGTTGCTAGCCAAGATGTGGATGTTCTGAAGCCAAAACTTCACATAATGTCTTGGGGAAAAAAAACATTTCACAATATGTTTTATTTTGAAAATTTACTGGATGCTCTTCTAAATATATCTGAACCGTTTGTTTTGAACAAGTAAAACTATTTTTATAAGCATTTAACGAAATGTCTATGGGAAAATGAATGGGGGATGAAAATCTCTGGTACAGTGCTGAAGCAGGAAGTGACGTTCACTTTGGCTCTCTATTGGAATGTACAATCTTTTTTTGTCTCACATGCTGATGCTATACTGGTACAGTCTTTACCGCGGAAGCAAAATGCAATTTTCTCCTCCACGTTACACTCAGACGAAGTAAATGGACACTGATGTTTTATCGCAGCCCATCCATTGCGTGACAAGTGCTACTGCACTGTCAGCAGGCTGTATGAACGCTCAAGGCTGTTTGGGCTGCGTTAAATCACCCTCAGGAATCACAACAGTCTCACTCAATCTCTCAGGGTGCTGCTCCACACCCTGCCAGATCCACCACGTCAGCCGGCAAAACACAAGACGGCACAGACAGCATCTACACTATCTCTGTCTTCTGTGAGCAATCGAACGTCTCAGCCTTGTCTGGCTCACTCAACATGTGTGGTCTCCACTGGAAAATCACTTTAACTGTTATGAAGATAGATTTATTCCCAATGGAAATTGTTTCTGACGATTCATTAAACTGTCATTTTAATGATATTGTCCCTGCCAATGGGACAATAACTGAAAGCCTGGTGCCTAACTATCGCATACATTTGGTCTTAAATGTTCACTAATATGCATTGTCACTATTTAAAAACAAATAAATCAGCAATTTATAAAAAAAATCATGTTATTTTGACGGCTCTATAAGACTGCGTGTTCTGTTGTTTCGTCATTTTAGCCACACAATAGTGATTATCCACAGAAGATTGTGCTCAATATGTGTAAGTGCACCATGTTATCCACAGCCGCCATCACAACATCTCTGTCAGCCATTACAAACGACACACTAACACAAACACACACTAAGGTCAAATCCAAACACACACTAAGGTCAAATCCAAACACACACTAAGGTCAAATCCAAACACACACTAAGGTCAAATCCAAACACACACTAAGGTCAAATCCAAACACACACTAAGGTCAAATCCAAACACACACTAAGGTCAAATCCAAACACACACTAAGGTCAAATCCAAACACACACTAAGGTCAAATCCAAACACACACTAAGGTCAAATCCAAACACACACTAAGGTCAAATCCAAACACTCACTAAGGTCAAATTTTGTTTCTGTATCCCGCAGTACTGGAACGATCATTACCTCCAGTGGAATACGTCGGAATATCCTGGTGTGACCAATGTGAGATTTCCCGACCACCTCATATGGAAGCCAGACATTCTGCTGTACAACAGGTAGGCACCGTAACGTCCCACTCACGAACCAGGTCTGGGTTTCTGTTTGTTTTGGAGAAAATGTAAGATCCATTGGTATAGGTTATCTGAGTATGCTGTCTGTATTGCCATTTGTCTATGATGAATAACTCATACCAATAACCAACTTTAAGCTGGATGAGGAATCCATCGCGTGTGTTCAACTTTCCCATATCTTTTGTCGATTTTTCGCCCTCGGGGTGCAACACTTAAGGGAACACTCTGCCCATTTTCAACCAGCTTTGTATCATTAGAACATCAGTAGTATATCAGAAAACTGTAAACTGTTTTGAAGTCTGTCATTTAATTTGACAGTTATTTAGTGTTAAAGTATTAGTACTATTAACTCAAATTAATAACTCATTAACTCAAATCAACTCTCAATAACTGTCAAACATTCTGTCATTCATCTACTTTGACAGTTATTGAGAGTTGATTTGAGTTAATGAGTTATTCATTTGAGTTAGTGTGGACCAGTGATGTCACTGGTCCACACTTTAACACTCAATAACTGTCAAATTAAATGACAGACTTCAAAACAGTTTACAGTTTTCTGATATACTACTGATGTTCTAATGATACAAATGTTGAAAATGGGCAGAGTGTTCCTTTAAGCCTAAATAAGGGGTGCAATAACAACGTACAGTGACGGATTGACTCGTCCTTTCTTTCTTTTCTGCACGGGGGAATTTGGGGGGGGGATATTAATGACACTGTTAAACTCATTTGACAGTAGTATAATTGCACTTAATGAGATATTAATGCCTGCTGTCATGTTTATGACGGATCATCTTGTCTTGGTTATGTCAAATTGTCATAACGAAGACATTGACACGTTCTGTTAGGTCCTTGAAAGGATGCGCCTTCACAATACAAAAAATATCGCCTTCAAAATAAACCTCAAATAAACTGTTGCTACTGTAATGTTCAGCATTTTATCCGTTGTACTCTTGTTTCTTTCATGAGGTCTGCAAAAGCTTATAAAGCCCCTTGCTATTCAAGGGATTATTCAGACGATTCTGCTGATGTAAACGCGCAGGCAGACTCACGAGCAGAATATCAAAGATGGATATAACCAGCTTACCGTATCCTGAAAAAGACCTTTAAACACAATGTTATCCAGAATTCTGCATGCATGTGTAAATGCACTCATGCAACTTTAGCTTATTTTGGATTCCTATCTGAACAATCACATGATAAATAATAATAATAAATAATTTGGCAGTTGCTGGAGAATGTTTGATTGGTGTGCCATGGGCTACTGGGTAGGTAAAAGCACTCGCCTACCCCCGCAGAGACCCGGGTTCAATTCCCGCCAGCGGTACTGCAGGCTTGGTCAGACGTTCCTACAGACACATTTGGGCGTGTCTGCGGGTGGGAAGCCAGCGGTAGGTATGAGTCTTGGTCGCTGCACTAGCCTCCTCCGCCCCGCCCACCGGCCCGCCCACCTCTGGTCGGTCGGGGTGCCTGTCCGGGGGGAGGAGAACTGGGGGGAAGGGGGGATAGCGTGATCCTCCCACGTGCTACGTCCTGTCCTGCCAGTGAAACTCCTCGCTGTCAGGTGAAAATAAACAGCTGGCGACTAGCACACGTATCGGAGGAGGCATGTGCTAGTCGACAACTCTCCCCCAGATCGGTAGAGGGGGTGGTCGCAACGACCGGGACAGCAGGGGGGGAATGGCCGAGTACAATTGGAGGTCAGTTGCACCCTACAGTTTGATCTATACAATCTGGAAGAGTTCTTTGATGCAATAAATCAATATAAAAATGTGGGTTTTCTAATTACATGTGGCGGAAAACACTATGCACATAAAATCAATCTTTAAAGAAGATCTAAACAAATCGCCCTAGAGGCACTCGACTCTCCCATCAGCTAATGGGGAAATAACATTCTACTTCATTCGTCAATGTCTCATTAAAGCCTCGGTTTTAGACTCTTTGGATTAGACTCCACGACACACTGTTTTTTCCTTTTTAAGCAACAACTCTTTCAACTTTAAATCAACCCCCCTCGAACCTCTGGGGAGTTGATTTAAGATGGGGGAATTGTGGGTAGCAGGGGAGTATGAGGGTAACCAGTGATTGAATAAGCATCTCCAGGGAAAGGTGCTGTCTCTTGTAGCTACCTAAATCTCACGTACTATTATGTAAAACCTGGCGCAGTAATGAGTTGGAGAAATATTTGTTTTCCTCTTCATCTGTGTCCCTTTTGCCGTTTGTGTGCTGGAATTATCACAGAGACACTCTCCAAGGAAATGTGCTGTCTCTTGTGCTTGTCTCTTCTCGCCAATTCTCAATGGCTTCCTTGTTTTGATCAGGAGTAAAAAAAAAAAACTTTTAACTGGCGATTATTTACATTTGTTGTCTGCGCAGCCCCACCACACAACAGCTTTTAGCTATGTTTAGTTCAAGGAAAATGACGCTGGTGTATGGAAGTGAATGGAGCGCTTTCCCCCGTGATGGGCGTGGCCTATTTCATGCAGTGTCTCTATGATTGACGATGGTTGTTGCAAAGAGTTATAGTAATAGGAATAATATGGATGTATGAAATGATGAGGGTTTCTTGTTTTTCACTGGAGATTTGCTGTAGTAGCAGTAAACACTGATAGAGTCTGTGTCGTCTACAGTGCAGATGAGAGGTTTGATGCCACTTTCCACACCAACATTTTGGTCAACTCCTCTGGCTCCTGTTCCTACTTACCTCCAGGTAAGATTCATAAGCTTTCTCTATCTGTGTCTCTGTCTGGTTAGCCCTCACACTGGAGCATCAGATCTATAGATCTTGACGGAATGTCTTCAAATTTGCCTCAAACATCCCCTTGGACACACGGATGAACTGATTAGATTTTGGCAGTCAAAGGTCAAAGTTCAAGGTCACTGTGACCTCACAAACGCCATTTTCTAGCTCGTTAATGCGATATCTCAGGAACGCCTTGACGGAATTTCGGCACATTTGGCTCAAACGTCCACTTTCAAGGATGAACTGATTACATTTTGGTCGTCAAAGGTCAAGGTCACTGTGACCTCACGAACGCCATTTTCAAGCTCATCAACGCGATATCTCAGTAACGCCGTGACGGAATTTCTTCACATTTGCCTCAAACGTCAAAGTCTGGACAGACATGGATGTCGACTGCTCACTTGTTGGCGGTCGTTCTAGTTTAGGGTACATTTTGACAAATGGGGCCAAAATCACTAAACATATCCTTTAAAGCAGATGAGCAAAAAGATGGCATGATCCACAACAAAACAACAGTGTCTTGTAAAGGTTAGAAGTTGCAAGAATTATTTCACATTGTTCATCATGTTCAACGTCCATGAGGTCTTCCTCTGCCCTGTGTAATAAATAACCCAACCCTTTAGCCTGCAAACTAATCAACCAGGATTCAGACTCTACTTCTGTTGAAATTAATATCCATCTAATGGAGATGTCAAAGTGTCTTAAGCAATTAGAAAAATTACTTTGAGGATAATCAATAGGATATTATGCCTTTATGGTGTCTGTTCTTATTGAGATTTTGCTGAGTTCTGAGAAGATCTAAGTACGTTGTGCTTTTCTCTCTTGCCAATGGGGGTAGTAGACCTTGATTCCTGCAACAATGCATTATGTAAGACACAAAACGCCTCTAAATCATCTTGTACCTCTAATGCCCCCACAGGGTTCCAAGTATTACTACAAGCCAGAACAGTAATCCATTTTCACAATTACAATAAATGCACTTAGCCGGAGAGCACGTTTTCCAAAATCGTTTCATAGTAATTGGATATGTTAGGTGTTGGATCATTGCCCCTGTTTTTCAGTTAGTGAGAAGAAGCAACAACATTTCTAAACACTGATATTTTATCTGGAGTCTCTACAAGAGTTAAGACAGTTAAAGGGACAGCTCACCCTAAAATCCAAAATACAAATTTTTCCTCTCACCTGTAGTGCTATTTATCCATCTTTATCGTTTTGTGTTCGTTGCCTGAGTTTTGGAGATATCGGCCGCAGAGTTTCTGCCTTCTCTCCAATACAATGGAACTGGATGGCACTCGGCTTGTGGTGCTCAAAGTGCCAAAGAAATACATTTGAAAAACTCAACAGCAATGTCTCTTTCCAGAAATCATGACTCCGTTACTCAAGATAATCCACAGACCTTGTTATGAGCAGTTTCATGTAGGAACTATTTTCTTTTGACCGAACTACACCCGCTAGCTGCTAGCTAGTTCCTACATGAGACTGCATAGGAGCAGCTAGGGCAGCAGCAGCTAGTGGGCGTAGTTTGGTCAAAGGAAAATAGTTCTACATGAAACTGCTCACAACAAAGTCTGTTTATTATCTTGAGTAACTGGGCCATGATTTCTGCAAGAAGACAATGCTCTTGAGTTAAAAAAGAAAAAGAAAAAGTGCTACAAGCCGAGTGCCATCCAGTTCCATTGTATTCAAGAGAAGGCAGACATCTCTATGGCCGATATCTCCAAAACTCAGGCAACTAACACAAAACGATATAGATGGATAAATAGCACTACAGGTGAGAGGAAAATATGTATTTTTTTATTTTAGGGTGAGCTGTCCCTTTAAGGCTTGTCACCGTTACACAAAGTTTGTGTGACCAAATTAGAGTGAATTGAATATGTATCTTATTATAACTATAAAAATTCACTGTATAGGCCAACAACTTGGGTTGGTAGTATTAAATAACTATCCTCAGAGAAGTCCCTGGATGGGTGTTACACCAGAATGCTGTGTGCAGCACTGAACATCAACCACCAAGTAGTGTGTTACCATCAAACATCTTCATGGAGAGTTAGCCAGGGTGAGCCACAAAATAGCATCCAGGAGAATGAGGCTGGCTGGTCACTGCCAGAGAGACCATGGAGCTCCCAGCCAGCAAACTGGTGCTGTGGGAGCCAACACACACGGGCATCGGCCACCAGAGCTAGCCAGATGTATGGAGGTCGATATCGAGATGACTGGAAATACTGCTGGAGGGCTTGTCTGAGGACGACCTAATGATGAGTTGTTAGCTGGCCCATGTCTGACATTAGTCTGTTTGTACCCTCAGGACTGTGCATGGATTATTTAACAGCCAGTTGTAACTATTCTCTGGTGTGGCATTGCAATAGATTGTGACATTGTGCCTCTGGGTCTAGTATAGGTGGAATAGTGCAGTTATCACAGCCGTAATAATAAGTAATAATAATAATAATATGAATAACCTTTATTTGTATAGCATCTTTCATACACAACATGCAGCTCATAGTGCTTTGCATCAAGAGAAGGCAGATAAAAGACAGATAAAAAGATAAAATTTGTACGCAAGAACAAGCAAAATGCATCGCATTAAAATAACCAAATCAGGTAAAATAGGAACATAAAAGAACACAACAAATACTCCCACTTTTAAATGCACATTAGATTGATGTAGATCATAGAGGTGTCAAAAATAATCGATTATAAGATGCATCGCGATGCGGACGTGCACGATTCTGCATCGATTCACAAATGTCAAAAATCGATTATTAAATTATTTTCTTTTTCTTTTTCTTTTTTAATAATCAAATAAAATATAATGGAAGTACATGCAGTTGTTTATTTTAATTATGGATCATAATACAATGCAATTCCAAATGCACTTTTATTTTAAAAGTAGCCACACAGTGAGAAAAAAGAAAGTGAGAAAAAATAAATCATGTATTGCGGAAAAAAGTGATGCATCGATTTAAGATGTATTGAGATGCATCGATAATCGTAATCGAATCGTAGCCCTCTGAATCGTAATCGAATCGTGAGGCCAGTGAAGATTCACAGCCCTAGTAGATCAATATTAATATTACCTGCAGACCACTGAGATGTACTGCAGTTAGGCTATTCTCTTTCATCACGAATGTGCGTTTGATATGAATGCCAGCTCTGCAATGATTTCAGAGCTTGCGAGCGATGCATTAATAACAACCATGCAAACCACCTTCAAACATCCTCGCAGATTCAAATGTGAAAACTGGAGACTTTACAGCACTTTTATGCAAAACAAGCTCCTACCTAAGAAACAGGATATCCTCTGAGATCAAGGCGTGAAATTAACAAGGGGACAGCAGCTGCCTCTGGAGTGCCAGCTCGTTTTTTTTAGGATATGGAGCTTAGTCCCCAAGGCTGTTAGAGAATCCTAACGTCTTTTCAACTTCACTGTCCTTCTGTTGTCATTTATTATACTGCGTGTGCGCGTGGCGTGTGTGTTTTGTGTCTTCTCTTGCTTGTCTTTTTATTCACTTCTCGTCCTGAGTTCACAATTGTTTTATTAGGGAAAAATGTTGCTCTATTAACACATTTATTCAAGATATTGGTTTGCTCGTTCTGAGTTTGCGAAATTGTTTTGCTGCACGAAACGGTAGTATAACGTCACAAACTTAAAAAAAAAAAAGCTTAGTTCCAGTCCTTTCTCAGCTCCCTCGCTGCACTGTCAATGCCAGGAGCCTCGAACAATGAAGCACTTTCCTCATCACGCCCCCTACTGACCCACTACTGCCAGGCCGTGCAGTCGCAAAAGATCTATGACACTTAAAGGAACACTCTGCCCATTTTCAACCAGCTTTGTATCATTAGAACATCAGTAGTATATCAGAAAACTGTAAACTGTTTTGAAGTCTGTCATTCAATTTGACAGTTATTGAGTGTTAAAGTGTGGACCAGTGACATCACTGGTCCACACTAACTCAAATGAATAACTCATTAACTCAAATCAACTCTCAATAACTGTCAAACTAGATGATGATGGATGAATAGTTTGACAGTTATTGAGAGTTGATTTGAGTTAATGAGTTATTAATTTGAGTTAGTGTGGACCAGTGATGTCACTGGTCCACATTTTAACACTCAATAACTGTCAAATTAAATGACAGACTTCAAAACCGTTTACAGTTTTCTGATATACTACTGATGTTCTAATGATACAAAGCTGGTTGAAAATGGGCGGAGTTTTCCTTTAACATACAACCCATCTGTATAGACACGCGCACACGCACACACACGCACTCGCACACACGCACTCGCACACAGATGTACATTTAACCAGAAGGCCTCCCTGTCATTGCCGGTGAATACTGCGCTCCCTGGCAAAAGCTCCTCTTCCCTCCTGTTTCCGCCTTGCTATTGCAAAAGCGCCGAGCTGCTTTGCCTCAGCATTTTAATCAATACAGGCGTAAATAGCTCCATCACCGGATGTCTCCTGGATTGATTGCTTCTGTCTCAGGCAAATTGCCTCTTAAACTTTATTCCAAACGGACCCCTCGTTGAATCCGGCTCGCACAAAACAATAAGTCGGTCACGTCCGGTGCCAGAACCGCACAGAACCGCACACAACAATGCGGCATTAAATGAGTGAAAATGGCGTGCAGAAACGACCTAGATGGGAATTGAAGGAGATCATTTTTGGATTTCCTCCGGTTTGTCTTTGTTGGCCAGGCTCCATTGCAGTAAATTGGATTCCATTTTTCTCCTCCCGAGCCATTCATTCCCCTCTTTGACGTTCATCATCTTTGTGGCTCGGCCAGAGAGCGGAGACCTTTGTTTACTGCCGACCTCTCATCGTTTTTCTTAAAGGAACACTCCGCCCATTTTCAACCAGCTTTGTATCATTAGAACATCAGTAGTATATCAGAAAACTGTAAACGGTTTTGAAGTCTGTCATTTAATTTGCCAGTTATTGAGTGTTAAAGTGTGGACCAGTGACATCACTGGTCCACACTAACTCAAATTAATAACTCATTAACTCAAATCAACTCTCAATAACTGTCAAACTATTCATCATTCATCTAGTTTGACAGTTATTGAGAGTTGATTTGAGTTAATGAGTTATTAATTTGAGTTAGTGTGGACCAGTGATGTCACTGGTCCACACTTTAACACTCAATAACTGGCAAATTAAATGACAGACTTCAAAACCGTTTACAGTTTTCTGATATACTACTGATGTTCTAATGATACAAAGCTGGTTGAAAATGGGCAGAGTGTTCCTTTAAATATGGCTGGAAATTATTTTTGGTGCCTGTCTCTCCTATGTGATTGCTGGCCACTATCATCTCGTTGCGAAATTGGATTTTTGACTTTGACTTTCAGACCTTCAGACTTTCAGATCTTCTCTCTCTGACTCTCCAGCTGTTGTGCACTGTCATTTCTTTTTCGATCTCCCTCTGTTGCCTATGACTAGTTGAATACACTCTCTATCACAGCTCTTATTAATATCTCCGTTTGTTGCTCTCTCTCTCTCTCTCTCTCTCTCTCTCCTCCCCATCTCTCTCTGTATCTCTACATCGTGATCCTCTATAATTAACTGATAAGCCTCTCTGTTCTCCTCTCTTTTTCCCCCCTGTTCCCCGTCGCAACAGGCATCTTCAAGAGCACCTGCTATATTGACGTGCGCTGGTTCCCCTTCGATATGCAGAGGTGCGAGCTGAAGTTTGGCTCCTGGACGTACGGGGGCTGGTCTCTGGACTTGCAGATGGTGGAGGCAGACACCACCGGCTACATCGCCAACGGAGAGTGGGATCTCGTGGGTAAGAAAGAGGGAGTAATGACCCAAGAGATGGAGGGGGTTGACACTCCAAACAAGTGCATCGCAAATGCAATTTACAGTACATTCCATGAAAGGTATCTGAAAACAGTAAACGCAGCACTCCGATCTGCCCAGAGGCTCCGTACCTTTATTTCTTTGTTGCCTGAGCGTAATCATTTCTATTGAAAAGAAAATCTCTGCAAACCTATAATCAAGGTATTCTGTTCACGTCAAGCATCACGGCCACTGGAAATGCTCTCCCATTTCTTCTTCAGTGTTTGAATGTGTGTTGTGTTCACAGCTAGAAAAGCAACACCATTGAAGGAAAAGAAAACTCGTACATTGTTAGCATCTTTCAAGATGAAGGTGATTCCAATTGAGAACAAATCATAATGTTTTACACTGCTATGCATACCAGGGTTGGAGTCTCAATTCATGAATGAAAACGCTATTTTAACGGAGGAAATTATATCGAAATGGGAATTAGAATTGGAAGTAGGCTTTAAAACGGATAGTTCCGATCCTCGATTACGATTGGCTGAGCCACGTCTCTGTGTCGCTGCGTCTGTATGTTGCTTGGCAACCATTCTGCTACATGTCGCAGCTGAAGGACTACTATATGTTGCTTGGCAATTATTTGTTATCAATATTGCCAGATAGGCTATATGTAGTAATATGTAGTGTATATATATGTATATGTAGTAATATGTAGTATATATATGTAGTTTTATAAAAGCAATAAGCCCCGCGAGGTCATGATTTACAGTGATTTTAGAACACCTAAGGGGGTTATAGGCCCACCGCGGCGCCCCTTAGCTGTTGTAAAATCACCATAAACAACAGCCTCTTGGGGATTATTGCTTGATTGGACTTCGGATTTGGAAAAAAACATGCAGGAAACAGATCATTTTAATTAAATTCTGTGAAATGTTTGTTTGTTTGTTTGTTTTTCTTACCACATATCTGAGATTAGATGACACATAGTGTTACATTATGAATACTGAATATCGTAAAAATGTTTATGGCAACTTGGTATTTGATGCAAAACGTGTAGGCTCCTCTTAATCCATGTATTATGATGTAATGCATTTGTTTTGTTTGATTTATAATGTTTAGCAATTCAAGACTACTTCTCTTCAAAGTGGAATTTCATTCCATTCGATTTCCTGTCATTCCAATTCAATTCAAATGCGGTTTCCTTAGAACTGGGTGGCACTCAATTCAATCCAGAAACGGTTCCAAAACCCCACCCAGTGCATCTTAGATTTCCATAATTATGCAAACTCTAGCAACGGGGATCAAAACATCGATAATCGTATCATTCCGCCATTCTGAGTGACCTCTCAATGTCTGACTAGATTTGTATGTTGCTTCGCGTCACAGAGGTCCCGGGACGGAGGAACGAGCGCTTCTACGACTGCTGTAAGGAGCCGTACCCAGACGTGACCTTCACGGTGGTGATGAGGAGACGCACCCTCTACTACGGCCTCAATCTGCTCGTCCCGTGCGTCCTCATCTCCACTCTGGCTCTACTCGTCTTCCTGCTGCCCGCCGACTCTGGGGAGAAGATCTCACTGGGTGAGGGAGCTGGTACACACACACGCGCACGCACGCACACACACATGCATGCACACACACACACACACACACACACGCACACGCACGCACGCACACACGCACGCACACACACATGCATGCACACACACACACACACACACACACACACACACACACACACACACACACACACACACAAGCAAACATAGATCCCTTGGCTTGCCCTGCTTAATTCCAGATAGTAAGAGTGTGGTCTAGGGCAGAGGTTCTCAAATTGTTTTTCAGCCAAGGACCCCTTACAAGATAGAAAATATACCGGGGACCCCCTCATTCTGATTTGTGATTTTGGGCTAAGCTTAATTGTTTCCACGGGAACGTGCTTGACTTCTAGATTGATAGGTTTGTTAGATTAGAATGTAATCCATGAACCATTTTTAGATTTAAAGCATCAACCAAAGTCTCTTGCACACCTGAGAAATCTTGTGGCAGGTGCGTACAGTAGGTGGAGTAGAATCACTAATGGACACCCGCACACCGTCTTCACTTGCTCAAAATTGGAAAATTTAATACACAACGTTTCGGTACAAGACCTTTTTCAAGTATATGCTGACAGGATAGATTTAAAGCATAAAATATTTTCGTTGAACTATGAAGCTTTTGCCAAAACAAAATAGTTTTTATTTTTATTTTCCTGAAAACTTTTCGCGGACCCCCTGGCAAAGTACCACGGACCCCTGGGGGTCCCCAGACCCCCATTTGAGAACCACTGGTCTAGGGATGTAACGATAACCGGTTTTAATGATAACCGTGATAAAATTCCTTACAATAACCATAGCGTTTCACATTTTCATTATCATTAAAACCGTGGTACCATGATTACCGTGTTACCATGAAAACATGGTAAATACTGTCCATCATCAACCAAAGTTGGCAACAGTCTCCCAGATGCAAACGCGCAGCCTTGGAGAAATGATTTCAGTGAGTGTATCAATCCTTTTTGGGTCAGAGTTTTCAATATAAAACTTGGTGAAATGATTTCTGTGAGTGTATTAGTACTTTTTGAACATTTTCAGCACATTTTAACAAACCGTGATAATACTGATAATTGTGATCATTTTTGGTCACTATAATCGTGATATGAAATTTTCATATCGTTCCATCTGTGGTCACACCTACTTGGATTTCTTTTATCCAAACCACAGTGGAAAAGTTAAATTTGGTTGCATTTTTCACTTATTATAAGTGAACCAGAGCTTATAAACAAAAGTCACATGGACTCACCAGTACTTTGTATATTGGAGTATTGTCGTCCCCCCTGGTTAGAGATTTTGGTGGTGGGGAGGATTCAAAATGAATCTGCTTCCTGAAACTTTAGCTAAGCATGATGAGCTAGTCTCACTCTCTCCTGTAATTTATCTTCTCTGTGAATAGCAGTTAAGAACACATTAAGAATAGAATATGATCACTGCTGTTTGCCCCCTCACTTCATTTTATGACGCTATGCTCTATAGACTTTCCAAGCCTGAGGAACTGCTGCATATCAACATCTGTTTCCTTTTGCTCATTTTGCGGTCGTTTCCAGAACCGCATCACAGAATTGTCATTCGTCTCAGCAGGTCTACGGTTATTTGAAGCCGTCTGAGTTTGAATGGCAATGTTTTCACTTGGCTACACACATGCTTGCTGCTCCAAACATGCTTAGCGTGAACGCACAAAATTCACATGAAAATTGTGATTGAAAAGGCAATGATCAAAATGGGGAAAAAAAGAAAGAAAGAAAAGTGACGTTCAATGCCGTCAACGAATGTGAGTGTTTATACAACAGTTAGCTCTGAGCAATTTGATTGGACAAGAGGCATTCCCATGAGTGCTGATATTATCAGTATAACAGCACTGGGATGCTGTACGGCATCTACTGTAGCTTTCACAGCTGTTCCAATGTAAGCTTGATTTCAATCAGCAGACTAGTGAGTGAATGAATAAATATTTAACGTAGACACCGTGAGAATTTACGTCTTGTCAAGAAAGTATTTGGTGCTTCGACACTACAGGGAGATATTGAGATCGAGGGGCACCAGCCCTGAGCAAACAGCCAGATAAATCCTGTGTGAAGTCTAGACACGCTGGCAGCTGAAGACTCTCCTGAGACAGATTAAGCGGATGAATCTGATGGAGCTGATGGATGTGTGAAGACTGGGTGGAGAAGATGGAGAGGTGGTGGAGGGGTTTGCGCGATGACAGCAGCAGGAGATGGCAGGCTGAATTAAAGAGACGGCAGCAATACGATTGGCTTACAATGGAGGTAGGAAGATGCTATTGGCTAGTTGAGAGGCCAGCTGGTGCAAACAGCTGATGACTCCAGAGAAGTGACAGGGTGTGAGCATGCGTGACAGATGTGAAGTGCAGCCTGCAGGATGGGAATGAGAAGTGAATTAAAACCTAAACATGCAAGATGATATCTTCCTGACTGAACCTATAACGCTTCATTAGGCTGCGTTCACACAGCGTTTTATGTGTGTGGAGAACGCTCTGCCTGGAGCGCTTCTTGTGAGGGGAGGGGAACATCATCTGATGTTAGCTGATTAGCTGGCAAGCTAACTAGCTGGTTAGCACTTCTAACAGACAATACAGTGTTGTGCATGTGCAGCAAACAAATGCTTACCAGATATCCCCAGTTCACGTCCACACAAAAGTCTAACTTCATTCGCACGGGTAGCGACAACACAAATATGATTTTACCTTTTGGGCAGGAAAAAGTAATGCTGAAATCATCTTGTCGGGACCTTGGAATCTGCCCGCTCAGTTGAGTTTTGGCTGGAAAAGGAGGTGTAACGAGTTGACAATCCAGTCTGATATCAGCCTAAGCTGAGCTAGCTTGCATTCAGGAGAAACAGTTTACCTGTTGCTTGGCAACACTTGCTGGTGGAATCCTGAATTCTGCTTTTGTTGGCAGGGACAAACAGACACAAATCATCTGTTATCTCAAATGATGGTGTTGTATAAGCAATATCACACTTGAAGTCATATATATATATATACAGTATATATATATACACACACACACACACACACACACACACACACACACACACACACACACACACACACACACACACACACACACACACACAAGGTCATTTATCAACTGTATATCAGATCTATATCTATATATCAGATCTGATATATAGTACAACAACACTCCCTCTTGAGTGATATTGTTTTATTATATGGACGGCTTGCATTAGATTTTCAATCATTGCAAGCAAATGTAGAAATGGATTTCTTCTGTTGGTTCACCTCCAAAGGCTCTTGGCTGCTGCTCCGGTGCAGTGTTGTGAATCTGGAGTAGGTATGAATCAGACTGTTCACCCGGCCTCTAGACTCATTTCAAGTTGTACATTTGGTGAACTGAACTTTCTGTAGTCCATGACCCGCCTTACAAGAGGAACTCCGCCTCACTTTTCATCACACGCTCCACAGCACTCACTCTCTCACTCTCTCACTCTCTCTCTCTCTCTCTCTCTCTCTCTCACACACGCGCACACACACACGCACACGCACACACACACACACACACACACACACACACACGGTGCTCCTGCTGCATCACTTATGCTGTTGTTGCACTGGCAGGTAACATGCTGTAGGAACAACAGGCCACCATGTTAGGCTTTCATTCAACACACTCCTCCATCTTGGCCCCCTGTGCTCAGTGGAGCGGCCCCGGGTTCCTGAACAGAACTAATCGTCTCCGCTTCTTCTCTGAGGCACATCGCCCGTGCGTGTGTTCACTACACTGAGTCAGGTCTAACACCTTCATCTCTCTCCTCTCCTGTACATCAGTCCTGGAATCTGACCTCATAATATGCTTCCATTATTTGAGCCTCCCATGTCGTGTCTTTGTAGCAGCTGACTCAAGTCTCAAGTCGAGCTGTTTCCGCAGGTTTTCTTGGGAATATAAATGTCCTTATGTTTGCTCGTCAGAAAGAGTTTGTGGCTGATATCTTGTAGCTCAAATATTTGAAAGGCATTTCTTCTTTCTTTGTTGATTCCTTCGTTCCATCCTTTCTTGCTAGTAAGAATGACATGGCCTTCACAACTCTGCTTGGATATTTTGTGATTTCAGATCAGTGTTTACACCCTGCCTTCACTCTAGCATGACTTTGTTGGCCTTGTGGCATCACGTGTTTGGTGTATGAATAACCTCTGTGTGCCAAACCAGTGCTATTGAAAGAAACTGGCTTAAAGGAAGAGTTCACCCAAAAATGACAATTCTGTCATCATCATGCCAGTTGAAGTTTGTCCATACGACACACAGCAGTGATGCAAATAATAAAAGTACCGCAGGGATGGCGTATTTTTGTAGTCGGAAGGCGAAAGTCCCAGATATTTTGGTGCTTCGGGGGAAAGGTGAATGGGGGTTTAGAATGGGGATTTCACTTAAATGCATAACATAAGGTCTGTGGTTAACAGTAGTTTATGGGAGTGGTAATCTGTGTTCAGCAGGATAATCTTCACAAACGTGAATCACCTTTATGACTTTTGAAGCGTTTTCTGAAAATTGCGTTTTTAAAGGAACGCATTTACGTTTCAAAAGTCATAAAAGTGATTCACGTTTGTGAAGATTAGCCTGCTGAACACAAATGACCACTCCCATAAACGTTTGTTACCCACAGACCTTATTTTATGCGTTTAAGTGAAATCACACTACCCAGACGCCCAAGAAACCTCACCGTTAATAAAAATTAATAATCCACCGACACCCCGTGCATAGTCTGTGTAGATAAGGCTCTGCATGGCAGCGCACCCGTTAACGAGCCAATTAATCACTATACCAACTATAGCTCATGCAGGCTATACCCCGTGCTATGCAGCAGACAGTCTCTTCACATGGTCACTTCAAGGACTTGTTCTGTGCATACAAATGTAAGTAGAATGTGTCAGTTAACTTATGGAAATTGGTGTAAGGTTAAATTCATAATTATATTGAGGTGGATGCACATTGCCTGTTTGTATCTTGGTGTTTGCTTGTTCAAGTTCAGGGTTCAAGGATATTATTGTCCAGAACAGGGTCCAATACCAACAATACTATCAATACTAAAAATGAATGCACACAATAAAAAACATAAATAACAACATTATAGAGAGGCATACATAGAAATTATATATAAATGCAGGTGCACAAGTGTGAGAACACCTGTTCAGACCTAGGACTTACACCCCATTTACATGTGACCTGTATGCGGATAAGTTATCTGGATATTATCTGGATAAGGAAAATCGCATGTTAATGCAAGGTGTAAATGCATCATGATCAGGATGTGATTAGAACTTCCTGACCATATCTGTAGTCTGGCTCACATTGTGTTCAGATCTCTTACACCCCATTTACACCTGGTTTTTAAATGCAACCATTATCTAGATAACTCATCTGGATACAGGTCGCATTTAAAAAAACAGGTGTAATGTGAGGCCATTTACACCTGGCATTACCATGCGTTTTCTGTCATCAGATTGCAATCAGATAGTGCTTGAACACATTAGCCTGATTTCATTTACACCTGGCGTTAACATGCGTTTTTGGTGATCAGATTGCAATCTGATTGCAATCTGATCACCCAAAATGGGTGCCCTCTCAATCCGCATACAGTTGCTGTATCCAGATTGAGAGGACACATTGCATTTACACTTGTGTTCAATGTGTACACACACAATGCGTCCCTGACCACCTCCGGAGGTGGTTTGGCCGATCAGATTGCAATCCGTCTTCAATGTGTCTTGGGGGCCGTTTACACCTGTACTTTCAAGTGGTCAAGCACAATCTGATTGCAATCTGATGACAGAAAACACATGCTAATGCCAGGTGTAAATGGCCTCAATGGGGTGGCAAATGGGCCTGAATGCAACATGCCCTGGCATTAAAAACAGAGAGGGCTTTGCAGAACACTCTCAAGTTGCAGCATTATGCAGAATGAGTCAGTCTTAAAGTGCAGTATGTTCAGTTCACAGCAGAGGGGGGCGTTATTATGCAGAATTAATCAATCTTAGTTCTTATTATAAAGTGCAGTGTGTTCAGTTCACAGCAAACAAGCAGCATTTGTATGCAGAATTGACTAGTCTCTCACAGCCTGCACTTCTGGCCAGAGGGGAGGGGGGCAAACAGTCTATTTGCAGGAAGGGGGGGGGGGGGGGTAGAGTCCCTCATCCTCCACCTGCTGTGGGAGATGTCACCTTGGGCGTAGTGGGGGGTCTTTGAAATGAGGTCGAGTTTACCCCACCTATTTTCAGATCAACTGTATTGGCGCATTCCTTTATCGCAAAATAACTGGGATGTGGAGGCTAAATGACGTCGCATCCGTTTTGTTAGCGTTCCATTTGCAGAAAACTTGAGCTGGGAAGTTCCCTGTTCATTGGTCAGATCCAGTCGCTAGCCAGGCTAGCCATTGTTAGCAATAACAGTTGATAACATGGCATTTCGCGGCATTTTGCGCATACAGTACAAACACTGCAGCCTCATGTCCACACAGATAGATGTTATGCAGTGCTGTGTGTACAGCTGATTTAATGAGACACAAACAAAACAGAAGCGCTAAACAACATTACTACGATTTATAACTACTGTTGTTGCGCGGCGCAGCCATCTTGGATTTTTGAGGTCGGGGCTGCTGAGGCTGCTACGAGTTTGGAATGGGAAATACCAGCTCTGATGACGTCACCGTCCCAGCTCATGGACCTTTGAAGTCGTAAGATTACCAGTCCCCAGTTATAAAGGAATGCACGATACCTGTCAATGAGGGGAAAACAAGGTGGGTAAACTACTCGCCTTGGATAGTCCACCCCCCTCTGTGTTTACCACTACACCCCTGGATGTCACCGATGGTGGGCTGCAGGCTGCCGCCGATGATCTTGTGTGCGGTTTTGGGCCACTCGCTGCAGTGCGTGTCGGGTCTGCAGCAGAGCAGCTTCCAGTACCACACAGTGGACCTGATGCCAGTAAAGTTCTATGAATCAAAGGTCTAGTCTCCATGTCCTGAGCTGAAGCCCATATTTGGGAACACTCCTCCTGAGCCAGCGAAATAGTTCAGTACAGTCTCAATCATCACGGAGGAGAGATGAATGCCCTTGCTGGGCCTGCATCCAATGCTACTTTCGCCGCACACAGATTTCATTTTAACGAGGCTAGAAAGTTGGTAATTGCTAAATAAACTAGGGCTGCCACTAACGATTGTTTTCATATATCGATTGATCTGTCGATTATTTTCTCGATTAATCGATTAGTTGTTTGGTCTATAAAATGTCAGAAAATGGTGGCAAATGACGATCAGTGTTTCCCAAAGTCCAAGATGACGCCCTCAAATGTCTTGTTTTGTCCACAACTCAAAGATAATATCAGTTTACTGTCATACAGGAGTAAAGAAACCAGAAAATATTCACATTTAAGAAGCTGGAATCAGAGAATTTAGACCTTTTCTCTTAAAATTCGATCGACTAATCGATTAATCGTGACAGCTCTAAAATAAACTCACGTGGATGATGTGTACAGTGTTCACCCGTATTGTTGATGATGACCCGATGCTGTTTTATGATGCTTCATTTTGGGTGAACTATTCCTTTAAAAACAAGAATACGTCAAAACCTAGTATATTGCTCGACCATGTATGGGTGTGCCACATGCCAACGGCCAACCAATGATGTAAGTTAATCAGTCATTCAGTCAGTCAGCCAGGGCTGGTCCTGATGTTGCGCTCCAGCCAAAAACGAAGGATATCATAATCAAACCCCTCAATATCCTTCACGGCCCGAGTTTACAGTCCTCTAATACTCTCATAATTCTCTGTTGATAATAAACTTGATACACTATTTGGTTCTTGAGTAATTATCCCCTCCATGAAATCCTATGGTTTGTTATGAAGCCAATTCCTGTGTGGCCTTGTGAACGCCAGCTGATAATAACTTTCAACGGCGCACGGGGGACTATTCAGTATATCTCCGGCGTCCCAGTTGATTTGAATGCCTGTGCACATTTCATGCTGTATAAATTATACAGCCTGGTGAAGAGAGCACCTACAGGCGGTGGGTGGTGGTGCGGGGAGGGTGCGCGGGGTGCGTTTGATTTATGCGCTTGTGTCTTGCTCAAAAGATTAGAGGCCCTGCATTGCAGTCGGCTACCTTCATTAGCCAAACAGTGCTTAAGAGGCCAGGTGCGTGCGTGCGTGCGTGCGTGGGTGTGTGTGTGTGTGTGTGTGTGTGTGTGTGTGTGTGTGTGTGTGTGTGTGTGTGTGTGTGTGTGTGTGTGTGTGTGTGTGTGTGTGCGTGTGTGCGTGTGTGCGTGCTAGGGCGGGGACACACAGCTCTTCGGATGTTTAAATCGCTCGTAGGAGGATAGAGGACAAATTTACGGTGAACTGCTTGACACCATGTGAAGTGTAATTATGTTCTAATGAATCTGTGGGTCGTTAGTACTCCTTATATCAAAATAATATTGAAAGAGGTGTGTATACTTCACTGCACACATCAGCCGTACTTCCTGAATTATACTCCGTTCTTGTGTGTGTGTGTGTGTGTGTGTGTGTGTGTGTGTGTGTGTGTGTGTGTGTGTGTGTGAGGGTGAGGGTGTGCATGTGTGTGCTCTCAAAACCTATATTATGAAGTCAATAAATCAAGCCACCCACCCTTTGTCATCATCATCATCGTCCTCATCGTCTGTCAAAGAATGATGAACACACACGAGGGATGCATTTCATGCTTGCATTTATTCACAGATTTCATTTGAACTGAGTGGAGCTGTCATAAAAAACGTACGATTTGTTCAAATGCACCGAGGCATCTCCAGCAATATTCCAGTACAGGAGTGTGTTGACATAAAGACGACATTGAACATCTGAGAGCACACATGTGCACCCCCTCAAAGCCAATCCGCGTGAACGCTGAGGAGATGCACGATGCTGCACCTCTCTGACAACCCCTTGTTGCACTTGGAGATAAGAGAAAGCAGCAGTTGCCATGGCGACGCAAAGCCAGCTGTAAAGCGAGGATGTGTCAAAGGTGTCTCGGCAGCACGTGTAGAGTTAACTGAGAGCTGCCGCTAAATCTTCCCCGCGAGACGCTCAGTCCCTGGAGCCTGCGGCTTAGCGATGCCGGCTCATTACTGAGAAAAAGTTCTTCGAGGTCGGCCCAACCCTAAAATGTGTGTGCTGCTCACGAGTGTTCTGAGATAGCTGTTGGCGTCGCTCCGCTTGCGCCCGTCTGGGGCAGCGTTGTCGTGACAACACTGTCAACAAACGCATAGCTTGAACTGTGCCGTCGCCCCCGAATCAGAGGTTGCAACCTGGGCTGTGCCGCTCCACATTGTGGTACACAAACAATAGCGTAGACAACAGGGCAAAATTAGCATATTAATATACACAGCATAGGCATGGAGGAAGGCGTAGGAAATGGAGCTATTTATTCAACACAAATAGGATCATAAAAGAAACATAGAACTGAGTAGTATCATGGAACTGGAAATACCCGAGAGAAAACGCAGAGTATTTGTGATGTTATGCAATGGAGACGATCATAATAAAACCTTTGCATATTTATGCAGCGACACATTTTTACGGTGGTGCAGTGGTAAGCGCTTTCGCCTCACAGCTCGAAGGTCCTGGGTTCGATTCCCACCTGGGACGCTGTGGGCGCTGGAGTTGTGACCCCCCCATATCTTCAGTGCCCACTGCCCAGGTGGGCTATCTCGTCGAAAGGGCCTTTCGTTTTCATGTTCTCCCCGTACCCCCCAGGGGGTTCCTCCGTACATAACCCCCCCCACTAAAAACATGCAGAAGATCGTCATCCGACCAGTGACGACAACATCTGAAGTTGGTCCAATGATGGTCCAATGAAGGTCCCCGGGCGCTGGAAAGAAATAGCGACCACTGCTCCTGGCCTGCCCCCTGGAGGAAAGGACAAGCCTGGATGGGTCAAATGCAGAGGACATATTTCACCGGCCACCGTCAGCATGAGTGTGTGTAGTGGCCGCATGCATGTGTTGTAGTGTGTTCATGCATGTGTTGTAGAGTGTTCATGCATCTGTTGTAGTGTGTTCATGCATGTGTTGTAGTGTGTTCGTGTGACAATAAAGACGGGCTGCCGTCTGAAATCGTGTTTTTTTTTAATTTTGCAGAATGGAAAACTGATGCTGTGCCTTTTAGAATCATCTTTTGTCATTCTGAAATAAGCATGCAGAAATATAGACAGTCTATTCTAAACTCCACTCAAGTCCATCAAGATCACCAGACCATAACAACAATATCGTCATTTCATTCATTCATATGACTCATTTCGACTGTAGTGAAGGGAGCCATTTCATCACAGTGTGCTTTGAAAGCATGACATTGTGTTTGTACTGAAAAGCACTTAACCAAGTGATAATGGACCATGGATCATCTGCTTCACAGGCATCACTGTGCTGCTCTCCCTGACAGTCTTCATGCTGCTGGTTGCTGAGATCATGCCCGCCACCTCGGACTCAGTGCCTCTGATAGGTAAGATCATGCCCGCCACCTCGGACTCAGTGCCTCTGATAGGTAAGTCTGACTGGCTCCTTTCACAAAAGCAGTTACAATGTCTCTCTGTGGATCAGTCACCATCAGTGAGAAGGCAGGTGTGGAGGATCGTCTAGCCAGCTTCCATCAGGGGATCCTTGGGTTCAAATGTAGGCTATTCGAATGCAAGTACAACTTAGCAGCCGTACAATATTTAGATGTTTTTTGTAACACTAAATGACAGGCCATTATGTAGTAATGAGAGAAAATAATAAGTAAATTCCAAGTAAAATAGATGTAATAACATAGCATTAGGATGACTGGTAGGTGGTTGCTACCAGTAAACACTATACAGTAGGAGTATGTTTGGAAAGCTATGTGAATATTGTACATAGTATTTCATGTCTTTTCTAAAATATGTATGTATTGTATGTATATGTATTATTATGCATTCTACATTACAAACAAATGACCTGATGAAAAAAACATGTCTTTCTTTTTCAAGTAGTTTATCTTTTGCCGCCAGCAAATTTTTGGGTAGTGTGTGGTTGGTCTTATATGATTATATAATCATGAAATGTCTGTCTGTCTGAGCACAGTTATCTGACGTGGCATGAGTTGACATGTTTGGTCACAACCCCAAAAAAGTGCCCCCATGGCACATCGTCTCCAGAGTCTCCACCCTTTCTAGTAGTTATTTCTGGTCATTACAGCCGTAATTTGGGCGTTTTAGAGCCCTCACCATACAGACAGTGACAGTAGCTTTCCTTTTTCTTTTATTCTTCTCCATGCCGTCTTACATGCATGACCCATGTCTCTCTCTCGAGTCTTGAAAAAAGTGAATATCCGGAACACTGGAGCAGCTCCCGATATTTCTTGGCGACTACAGAGCGAGTAACGTTTCAACCCCCGCAGTGCGTCTTCATCAGGCCTGATGAAGATGTGTATTTGTATCCAGCACCTGGCCTCAAAACAGGTTGGATGTGCTGCACACAAACTACTATTCATCTCTCTCCATTCTCATCATCTCCTCCTTCTCTCCTTCATTTCCTCTGCCAGCTCAGTACTTTGCCACCACCATGGTCATCGTCGGGCTCTCGGTAATTGCAACAGTCCTGGTCTTACAGTATCACCACCATGATCCTGATGGAAGCAAGATGCCAAAGTGGGTGAGTGTCTTTATAACCCCCGATCTGTTGTTATATTGCACCAGCATTCATGCAAATTTCAATATTTCCTTCCAGCCGTGTTGCCAAAGACCATAACTAGAGTGCATTATAATGAACTATTGACATATTGTGTCAATACACTTCAAGGAGGAAAATATTCGTTCCCTACATAATCTGACCCATTTCACTTTCGGATGAGTCTTATTCACTGAGTCTTGCTCTGCTTGATCACACAGACTCGAGTCATCCTCCTCAACTGGTGCGCCTGGTTCCTGCGCATGAAGCGTCCAGGTGAGGCGCAGGTGCATCTGGCCTGTCACAACCGAGCCCCTCGCAGCAGCCTGAGCAGCATCGACCTGAACGCCAGCGCCTCTGCCTCCCAGTCCACCAACGGCAACACGCTGTACATCGGCTTCCGCGGCCTGGAGAGCATGCACTACTCGGCCGCCGCCACCTCCCCGGACTCGGGCGTCCTGTGCGGACGGCTGGTGGGACGGACGGGCGAGGACGAGGTGCTGCTCCCCACGGGGCAGAGCTCCACGGTGGGCAGCGTGGAACCGGAATTGGCCAAGATCCTGGACGAGGTGCGCTACATCGCCAAGCGCTTCCGCGGCCAAGACGAGGAGGAGTCGGTGGGCAACGAGTGGAAGTTTGCCGCGTCCGTCATCGACCGGCTTTGCCTCATGGCCTTCTCGCTCTTCACCATCCTCTGCACCATCGGGATCCTCATGTCTGCACCCAACTTTGTGGAGGCCATTTCCAAAGACTTTTTCAATTGACTCACAGCTACATGTATAAATGAATGCTTCGACGAAGTGGAAGGCAATATACTGTAGCCTACACAATCAAATTAACCATTTTAAACTTCCTTGCATTCAGTTGCATTGACTTGGGACTTGCATACTACTTAATGTTCTACCATACAGCCACCAAAACCATCAAGAAAATCACAAATATTGCTTATTGCAAAAATGCAGCTCAGGCTAAAATTATGTAAAGCATAACTCTATGCCTTACATTTTAGTGCCACCCAATGAAAATGCCCAGTCTTTGCCCTCTATATTATACTAATAGTTTCCAATAGAATAACATCTGAATTTAATCATGTGCACCTTTTATTAAATTAATATTATTATTACTATTATTGTTTTACAATGCCTCTCAGTAATGCTTATAAAGCACTGTTTAAAGAGATGTACAAAGAACGTTACTGTTGGATGTGGTGTGTGTTATTGCTTATTAAAATAATAACTTTTAGCTTTTCAGTTTCAAAAATGCTCACCAGGATTCCATAGCTAGCATATTCATTGTATTTATTGTATCTCAATGCTTATTTTAATTACCTTTCTGTACATACCATTTTCTTTATCTTTAAGCATAACCAAACACCACTTTCTTACTTATTTTTGTTTGTTTATTTATTTATGTTTCTGATGGTGTCTGTGATAAAAACTGATGTTGGTATGTTCAATTAAAGATGATTGTTTTAGTTTTTCCAAATAGGCCTACTGTTATTCAGTTTTAACTTAATGTAATTTCAGAATTGTATTTTTGCTCTTGTCCGGTCAACAGTTATGCCCCATACTATAATGTTTTATGGACCTTCACAAATAAATTTATTTTTTTATAGATGTGCAAATGCAACAGCAACTCAAACATGCTTTCTTCCCAGTGTGTTTTGTATTCATGTCAGTTTTCTCTTAAGGATGATACTGCATACATTTACATACATGACTACAAGTGAGCTTTAAGTTGAGTCTTTATCAACTCAAAACAGAGTGATATTGCAAGCTGTTTAAACCTACTCAGCAAAAGTCTAAGCCCATATGCAACAATACTCCTGTAGCATTATGTGAACAATAATGAGTCATCTGTTCAAATCAATTTGATTAAAAAGTTTGAAGTTGTGCCTTTAAAGGAGACAGAGACTTCAACTTGCAATAGCACAAGCAAGCTGTTCCAAAGGGATTGCAATTGCTTGATCTGACGTCCTGACTTTAAATCAAGACTTGACTTTCAGTCAACAAAGCTGGTCTCTGTAATGCAAATGTATTGCTTCAAAAGTAATTAATAAAATGAATCGTGTAATCTTAATTAAATTTAATTCAAACTCAGTGTATGGTTAAAACAAGAATGTATTTCTCCTTATTGTCCTTGTTGCCAGTGCCTTTAGAACTAGTTACAGACAAGAAAGTGTCTTTTCCAGTTGAGACAAGAATACAGATTTACAATAGTTACAATAGTTAATTTTAGATTAAATAAAGGTGTAAGTACATTCCCCCATGCCAGAAACAGGTAGAGGTTAGTCGTAGCAGTAAGACTGAACAACTCTTTGACCTCCACAATCTCTTTGAATCTCACAATTTATACTGGTTGGATCATATAATTAAGTTGCGTAAGAGAAGTATCCCGTAAGAAAACTTTCTGGATGCTGGTATCAGGTTGCCAGGAATTTTAAAGAATTAAAAAAAAAGTTAATGGGTGGGCTGCATTTAAGTCTCAGATTTATCATCATTAGTCCAAGTGATTAGCCTAAATGTAAGAAATGTGTGTAGGTCGCTCATTCCTGATTTATTAAGTCCAAAGCACTTTCCCTAATGGCAGATACTTTTTAGTAGACCCATTAGCAAGCAGAGTAGCCTACACTATTCTACACTATTACTCTGATAAATACAACCTGTGGCTGTGTGACACAGTCTGTCTGTGTGAGTGTGACTGAACACCTGTACTATTATCAGTCTAATGACCATGGATGTATTAAAATGACGAATGACAGATCAGTTAGCGCTCTGCTGAACAAGAAGAATGAATTATTATAATTAGAATTAAAAGAATGGAGCTGTCATCATCCACCACTGGATTCCATTATTGCTCCTAAGCTGCCACCTAGTGACTCGGCTGAACAGGTGCGCCCACTTAAACCTACCAGGATTTTCTCTATTTTCCTTTTTCTAGCGTTTTTTTTTTAATTATTATTATTTTTTATTATGTACTGTTTGCAAATAAAGCACGCTGCTGTCCGAGTAGTCCGATTCAGGCGGCGTTTGTGAGTCCTTTAAACTGGGGCGGAACCTAAATCCGCTACACCGGTTTTGACAGGATGGAATTCTGTGTTGCACACGTGATCTGTTGTAGTGTGTGCACCCGTGTTATTTCACCGGCTGGCAACACGTTGAGCGTGTTGGGGCATGGTGGTTGTGAGGAGGCTTCCAGCTGCTGAAATGTCGGATGCTTTGCTGCGGTGGTGTGTGGACGAGCTACACCGCAACTTTGGGCTGGAGGCATGTGAAGACATTGTCCAGTAAGTACACCGACCTGATCAGGCTAGCTGTCAGCTAACAAGCTCACTTCAGCTAGCTAGGTTAGCCCTGCGAGTCATTCTGACTGATGAGTCTCGCGTTGAGGCTACCTGCGAGATAACAAGCTAGCTGGGTAAAATGATGCAAAATGAAAGACATGTTAAAATGTTCCGAAGTGTTTATAGAAATGGAGCTAACTTACCTAATGGCGTTGACTGGATGTTTTAACGTGTCACTCTTTCTTTTGAAAAGAGTACGTCTATGACCAAGTTGTACAACTGTATTGATTTGAATGAGAGATTGACAGCTGTATTTGCTGTTGCTGTATTTGCTGTTGCTGTGCTAAAGGTTAGCCAACAATGTTTTATTGACCTAACGTTATAGCTTGTCAGGCTCATTGAAGGCCCACTTTTGGTGAAACTAGCCATGTGTGTACATATATTACTAATGAAGACATACTAATGTCATTAGTCCTGATGTTACTTGGTATCTGACTGTAATGATGTAAACTCAGGGCAACTTATATTCTGAATGAAGAATGAAGGCTAGTAATCAACTTACAAACTTTACAGTTAATATAACGTTAGTAGATGCCTGGCCAGTGGTTTGATGTGGTATTTCTTCTACAAGGCCCTGTTTGAATTTATGAAATGCTAATTATATCATTCCACTATCTAGATACATTCTGTCCATTGAGAAGGCAGATGAGATTGAGGAGTATGTGGGAGACTTGCTCCAGGGAACGGATGGGACCAAGGGGCAGTTTATAGATGAGCTCCTGGTCAGATGGAGGAAGACTCAGAGGCCGTCTGCAGACCCCACCAGCCTCTTCCTCGTCAAAGACTCTGGATCAGGAGCAGGTAGGCCAGTGAATATCTGGTGAAAGCTGTCGCCAAATATATTTTAGACATAGATCAACATTCCTCATCTTCCCCAATTCACGATCTTTGTGAAACCACTAGGCGAGGCAGCTGGGCGTGACAACTTAAATATTGTCAATCTTGAACCGTTATGATTTAATTTGTCATGAAATGTAAGTGATGCTAATAACATGTTACTGGCATGCCCATAACCGTAACAACCCACAAACCATGAAACATTATACATTTATATTAATATCAAGACTGTTTTACAAAGGCATTTTGTAAAATATTATGTGTGGGGGCAACTTTTCCCAGATTTTCTTGACATGACTAAAGACTCCCAGAAGAAGGCCAAGCGCAAGGGCCGCAACAAACAGGAAGTGATGGCTGTAAGCCAATCAGAACCTGAACCAGAGGCAGTCAAAACCCCTATCGACCTGATGAAGGTAGGTGCAGGTCACTCATTGGCCCAGCTATGTTTATTGATGGGTTACAAGAATGACACAACACATAAGCTGACATCATCCTACCCCTCCCCTAAGTCAAATTCCTCCAATGTAATCTGATTACTTACTGTGATTTTAGCCTGTTAGTGTTCAGGCTAAAATCAGACTAGAGCAGGGTAGGATAGGCCAGATTAGGCTGTAGATTAGCTAGATACTATGTCCCAGTTAGCTCTGGTTAATGCTTAGAGTAGTCAGTTGTCTGATCTTCTCCCCCCCCCTCTCTTTCCCCCTTCCCCCGCTTCTTCCCTTCTTCCCCCTTCTTGTTCTCCTCTCTTTCCATGCTCTTTCCTCCCCCACATCCCACCCCCCCCCCCCTCCCTTCTCCTGCTCTCTCCTCATTCTCCCCCCCTCTGCTCCTTCTCCTCTTCTCCCCTATTTTCCTGAATCCCTGCCACTTCCTGCTCTCCCTTCTCTCACATTCCCCCTGCTCTCCTTCCCCTGCACCCTCCCACCTCTCCTTCTCTGCCTCTCTGTCCTCCCCCCTCTCTCACATTCCCCCTGCTCTCCTTCCCCTGCACCCTCCCACCTCTCCTTCTCTGTTCTCTCCTCCTCCACATTCCCCATTTTCTCCCCACCCTCGCCCTAATCCGGGCCCGTATCCTACTCCCTCCCTCCACCCTAGACCCTACCTCTACTCTCTGTCCTCCCCCCTCTCTCACATTCCCCCTGCTCTCCTTCCCCTGCACCCTCCCACCTCTCCTTCTCTGTTCTCTCCTCCTCCACATTTCCCATTTTCTCCCCACCCTCGCCCTAATCCGGGCCCGTATCCTACTCCCTCCCTCCACCCTAGACCCTACCTCTACTCTACCTCCCCTGTACCCTTCCACCTCTCCTTCTCTGTTCTCTCCTCCTCTCTGTCCTCTCCCCTCTCTCACATTCCCGCTGCTCTCCTTCCCCTGCGCCCTCCCACCTCTCCTTCTCTGTTCTCTCCTCCTCTCTGCCCTCTCCTCCCTCTCACATTCCCCCTGCTCTCCCTCCCCTGCACCCTCTCCTTCTCTGTTCTCTCCTCCTCCACATTTCCCATTTCTCCCCACCCTCGCCCTAATCCGGGCCCGTATCCTACTCCCTCCCCTCCCCCAACCCTAGACCCTACCCCTACCCTGGCTCTCCCTCCCCTGCACCCTCATCTCTCCTCCTCTGTTCTCTCCTCCTCCACATTTCCTATTTTCTCCCCACCTCCCCCCTCTCCTCCCTCCTCCCTCTCCCTCCCTCCTCCACTCCCCTGCTTTCTTCAAATGTTCAAATGTTATCTTTATTCTGTATATTCTTGTTACTGTGTGTTAGCTAGAATCAGCTAGACATACTTTCTGTGAAGCCCTCTGAGACATGCTTGTGAATTAGGGCTATATAAATAAACTTGACTTGACTTGACTTGACTATTAAAGGGGCGGCTGTAGCTCAGGAGGTAGAGCGGGTCGTCCACTAATCGCTTTGCATAAAAGAGGTCGGTGGTTCGATTCCCGCCTCCTCTAGTCTGCATGTTGCTCCCGTTGGTGTGCCAGCACCCTGCGTGGTAGCCTTCCCGCCATCGGTGTATGAATGGGTGAATGTACCTACTGATTGTAAAGCGCTTTGGATAAAATCGCTATATAAATGCAGGCCATAAAGTGAATCTGAATCTGAATCTGAAAGTGATTTGTGGAATGTAGATTAGACATTCCACCCATTTTTTATTGTCGTGCTGAAATACTGACTACGTCCTCTCCTCTCCTCCATCCCCTACGTTCCGCAGGCCCAAGAAAGCGGCAGCACCTCTTCCACAAAGAAGAAAAGTAAGTTTGTGAAGCTCTACGCTAAAGAGGCTGTCATAATCCCCGGGCGCCACTCCTGTGATTGCCTCGCCCAAAAGCACAGCCTCATCAACAACTGCCTCAGCTGCGGGCGCATCGTGTGCGAGCAAGAGGGTTCAGGCCCCTGCATCTTCTGTGGAAACCTGGTAGGGAAGGGGAGGGGGGGGGTCCTTTGATTCCTTAGATTCCACATGATTTTTTATTATCAATATTTCAGTTTAACTGTGATGCTGACAATCCTTATTTCTTGTGTTGAAACGCTGTTAAATCTGAGACTCTTAACAGTTTTTGTCATTATTGATTCTCTACTAATTCAGGTCTGCACCAGAGAGGAGCAAGAGATCCTGCAGCGAGACTCCAATAAAAGCCAGAGACTACGAAAGAAACTCATGGGAGGTGAGAATCAACAAATAAAACCATAATGGGATGATACTACAATATTAAGTGGGTCGATATTATAAGCTTTTCCATTTTGTGTGTGCGTGCGTGTGTGTGTGTGTGTGTGTGTGTGTGTGTGTGTGTGTGTGTGTGTGTGTGTGTGTGTGTGTGTGTGTGTGTGTGTGTGTGCGTGTGCGTGTGCGTGTGTGTGTGTGTTTTGGTGACAGACGGCACAGATAGAGATTATCTCCCCCACCATGAGGCTCGGATGAAGACTGGCTTGGAGAAGGCCATTCAACACAAAGATAAGCTGCTAGAATATGACAAGAACAGGTATTGAGCACACACAGCACACAAAGGCATCGCTCAAGGAAAAGGTTTAGCAAAGAATGGCCATATATTGCTTGCTGTGTCATTGTGAAGGTGTGACATTTTTCAGAGCTGATTAGAAAGACATGATGAAAGTGATCCATTTATTATCATCTTGGATTTCCATGACCTCACCAGTGTCAGGAGAACCCAGGTGCTGGACGACGAGTCCGATTACTTTGCCACCGACTCCAATCAGTGGCTGTCGCCCGGCGAGCGCGACAAGCTGAGGAAAAAGGAGGAGGATCTACGAGACCTTCGCCACGCCTCCCGGAAGGACAGGAAGATCACGTTGGACTTTGCCGGAAGACAAGTGGTCGATGAGGGAGACAACCTCAACGAGTACTACAACAAGTGAGTCAGATGATGCAACCTCAACGAGTACTACAACAAGTGAGTCAGATGATGCAACCTCAACGAGTACTACAACAAGTGAGTCACATGATGCAACCTCAACGAGTACTACAACAAGTGAGTCACATGATGCAACCTCAACGAGTACTACAACAAGTGAGTCACATGATGCAACCTCAACGAGTACTACAACAAGTGAGTCAGAGGATGCAAGGCCACTTGAGTTGAATCAGGAACATTATAAAATATTATTTTGAAAATAGTGTCGTTGAAAGTGATCTCCTTGAAAAGTAATTTCAATGATTTATTTATTTGTTTTACTCATGATAAAGACCCTCTCCTTTTAGTCTCTTAGAACAGACGAGTTGGCTTCCGCAATTTTCAAATGCTTCCGCCATACCGTCTGTACTTCGTGGGGGAGAATCATGCACCAACCGGAATGGGAAGTAGAAAGGCGGGTTTTCCGCTCATTAGTCCAATCAGAATCGCAGAAAGGCGGGTCTTCCGCTCATTAGTCCAATCAAAATCCAATATGCTGCATTTTTCGTGGACACACGTGTCATGATTGGTCGGATTCCGTCGAACTTCTTTCCTGTCTGAAGGTTTTTTTCCCCAACTTCCTTGTGCATGTTCTGGGGGTGTAACGTACAGACTGTATATAGCTGCATTCGCCGGATGTAGATGAGACAGTCTGTTTTAAGAGACTACTCTCCTTTCCAAACTAGGCTTGGATGGTATTAAGGTATTACCATATACCGGGGTATTTAGAAATCCAGACGGTATCATTTAAAATACGGTCAAAACCGTTTTCCATCTTTTTTGTTCAGGCAAATTAGTCGCAATTGGCTGGTTACTTACACAGCGTGCCCTGTGTAAGTAACACTTACACACCCCCTTACATACCCCCCGCTGATTAAACTAATACCGTCATATACTCTATACCCCGGTCTAATGTCAGGAAGGTATGGAAACATGGATACATACCGCCCAAGCCTAATAATTCCAAACGTCCAAATGTCTGCAGGCTGGATGAGACCGTCAAGGCCATGAGCGGTGACACAGTCGTGCGCTCTAAAGGACAAGCAGGACAGCAGAACCTCAGAGAGCTGGTCAACCCCACCCTAGCACAGCTTGCACCAGAGGTAGGCCATTTCATACAGTATGTTTAGGTACATGTACACAGTATGTTACATTAACCAGATGTTTCACTCCGTATATCAAGATGTAAGTTCAGAACATTTTGTAAGCTAGAAAAAAGATTTAGGCAGATGATTTTTGACCAATTTCATGTTCAAACGAGAGACGCGATACAGCAACAAATGACTATGTTGAAAACATCAGGCAACCCAATTGTAGCCTAGGTTTAATTGTGCCTTGCAAAACTGTGCAAATAGTATTCATGCTACTTCCACTAATGATAATGGGTACTACACTAGCACGCATTTCACTAAGCACGCTAATTAGCTTCTTGTGTTCCCAGTGGGTGGATGTGGGAGGCGGTGAGAGCCACAGGAGGAACGCGGGGATGGGAACGGGTTTGGTGGAAGACCAGGCAGGACCAGAACGCTCCAGACTCAGACTGCAGGACAGAGAGCTGCAGGAGATGACTGATGGGGGCTGGTGCCTCAGCATGCACCAGCCGTGGGCCTCGCTGCTCATCAAAGGCATCAAGAGGTCAGCAACACACCTTCAGGCGTCAGCTATCAAAGTTATAGTTGCTTTTTTTGGTGGAGCCGTCTGTCTACGTCTACTACTAACCTCAGCTAAAATGCTTCATACAAATGGAAATAAAGTAGCCTAATCAAATCAATCAATCAATCAATGCACATAGGCTACTTACATGTCATTCAGTGTAGGAATTTAGCCAGGGGCAAGGGCAAAAATGCACCCAAGAAATCTCAGAATGCCCCAAAAAACCATGATCCAGGGGCAAAAATTGCCCCCAAGATTTCTATAATTTTATTTTCATTCAATTCGTTTAATTTGCATGTCTTAACACACACACTCAACACACCTGCAAGCTGGTTGCCAGAAGAAGACGAAGAAAACACACACACACACAAACAGTGTGCTGTTGTCCAATGTCCACACTACGCTTTAGCAACGTTATCCAGTCATTACTTTTTTAAGTGCCACCCAAGATTTTTGTAA